>NW_027397524.1:0-25518 GCF_003265705.2 Callorhinus ursinus | reverse complement strand
ATGAAGGAAATTAACACAGGGAGACATGCTAGCAAGTGACCAAGGGGCAATCAGGAAGGGCTGCCCTGCAGAGGTGACCTCTGAGCAGAAACCTGAATAACATGGAGTGTACAGCAAATAAACATCACTCCCCACCCCTAAAACCATACCAGGACCGTAAAGACCCAGCACAGAGTGGGGTAATCAATGGCCTAAAAACTGTGTCATTCTTCCTTCCTTCCTCAGACATGCTGAGATAAACAAAGACAGTGAGGCAATTTCACTCAGAACCAGTCCTGCTGGAGATCCATGGTGGTGAAATCTGGCCCAATACTCAAACTGGAAATAATTGCTACATTTCAGTTACCACAATAAAGATCGGGAAACCCAACCAGCCCCTGAAGCATGGCAAGGGTCAGATACATAAGTTGGAGCTGCCAGCTTCTTGACAGAAGTACCAGGAGAGCAAAGAAGCTGGCTTTGGAAAAATAAGGCTGAAGGGAAACTTTAGGAAAGTCCTGAGGCCCCACGATCGTTGGCTTCACCTTCCCCTGGACAGGAGTTTTTGGATGGTGCCAGCTCTGAAAAGTAGTCAGACCACCCCCACCACTCGGGCCGAGTGGGTTGCTGTCAACAGAGATCATCCCTGTGGAGCGTAAAAGGGCATTTCTCATACAACAGCCAATGGAAGGGGGACCCCAAAAACATCACAATAAAATCAGTAGAGCTTGCAAGGAAAGAGGCAGGATTTCGCCCCCCATCCTGATGTCTGCCTAACCAGCAGGCAAGAGAGCCATCCTGGCGCAGAGGAGCTGAGTGAACCCCCATCTGGGGAGGCATGTGGAGCAGACACACACCCTGGTCAAGACCCTGCGGTACAATAGGAGTCTTTGGTCACCTACCTGCAGCCTCTCTGGGTCAAATAAGGAAATGGTGCTGGGTCAGTGGCATGCACCGGCACGCACCTGCAGGCAATCAGAGGATATTAGAAAAATGACATCCATTATCTGCCAAAGCAGAGACTTTGCATGACAGCGCTTTCCATGACAGCGAAGCCCTCTGGATTCCAGAAATAGCTAGCTACTTCTGGGCCCATGGACCTGGGGCTGATGGCAGCTCTCAGCTCTTGCTACCCCCAGGACACTGAACTAACCCTGATGGGAAATTTCCCTTGGCCCTGCCCATACCTTTGCAAGGGCTCCTTCTTACACTCACGCTTAGGGGCACCTGCCTGGCGCAGTCCGTTGAGCTTCCGACTCTTGGTTTCAGCTCAGGTCATGGTCTCAAGGTCCTGGGATCCAGCCCACCTTGGGCTCTGCCTCCCCTCCCCGCCCCGCATACCGCACAGTTTTCTCTCTCTCTCTCTCAAATAAATAAATCTTAAAAAAAAAAAAACCTCACACTTACTTAGCCATCTAGGTCCCTGACAGTTACAAGGTTTAGTGACTTTAAGACACACAGTCATACCCTTACACACGCACACAGAGTCACATACAAACGCCTATGCACCCACACGTGCACACACAATTACACACATGCACACACAAACACATATGCACACATATTCACATGCATACACCCAATTACATGCATACATTCGCATACACACACTCACACATGTGTACACACAGTAGCTGAACGCATACACAGTCACACATACACTTAAAGCAGACACACACAGTCACCCACACGCATATTGAACTAATGGAGACTAGATGCCTTAGAGTCTGTTGTCCCCAAACTGTCCACCAGAGGGCGCGTCCGACGCACTCAGGAGAGGAAGGAAACCCACCGTAGTTAGTGACAGCAGGCTAGTGTTACACACACAGGTGCAGCAGAGTCCTGGGACCCCTGAGCTTCATGCCTTTCCTCCCCATCTCTCATTCACTCATTATCACGGTCCTTAGCCAAAGCCTGTTTGTAGTGGGAGAAGAGATACTAACACTACAAAGATAGATCACACTTTGAAGGGTGTGGAGGAAAGAAATGGTGCATCAGCTGGTGGGAAAGTGGATCAAGGGAAGGGACATTTTAAGATTGATGAAATAACAGCATTATTTGTATTCCAATGGGAGTTATCCAGTAGGGTTCAGATTTCATGATCAATATACAAAAATCTATACAGAATATATTCTACGTAGAATATAGAACATAGAAGTTCTATTTCTGTATTCCAAGGGTCAGCAAACCATGGTCCATGGACCCAATCTGGCCTGTGGCCTATTTTTTCATGGTCTATAAGATAAGAAGAGTTTTTATATTTTAAAACTTTTTTAAATTTTTATTTATTTGACACAGAGAGAGTGATAGCGAGAAAGAGAGTACAAGCAAGGGGAGCAGCAGAGGGAGAGGGAGAAGCAGACTCCCTGCTGAGCAGGGAGCCCAATGCGGGGCTCAATCCCAGGACTCCGGGATCATGACCTGAGCTGAAAGCAGATGCTTAACGACTGAGCCACCCAGGCGCCCCAAGAAGTGTTTTTATATTTTAAAAGGATTGTAAAAGGAGAAGAAGCAAGAGAAGGGAAAGATCCTGAATGGGATGTGCAAAGCCTAAAATATTTACCATATGATCCTTTACAGAAAAAGTATGCCAAATCTGCTTATGGTAGCAGTAAAACTGGAAAACAATTGGAAAAAATATTTTCATATACCATTTTTTAAATATTATACACCAGAGAAAGTGAAATACTCAAGGTATAAATCTAACAAAGTATGTTCCAGATCTCTGAGATGCAAACTCTAAAACACTGATGAAAGAAACCCAAGAAGACCCAAATTAATGGAGAGATAAACTATATTCATGGACTAGAAGACTCAATATTATTAAGATATTAATTCTCTTCAAATTGATTTATAGATTTGAAGAAATCACAATCCCAGTCCCAGCAGGACTTTTTGTAGGAATAGATAAGCTGATTATAAAATTTACATGAAAATGCAAAAGACTTAGAACAGCCAAAAACTTTTTAAAAAGGTAAATGTAATGGAAGGATTCACATTATCCCTTTCAAGACATACTATAAAACAACAATAACCATGACAGTGTGGTATGGGCTAAAGATTAGACAAAATCAGTGGAAGAGAATAGAGTCCAGAAGTAGACCCACCTAAATGTGGTCAATTGACTTTTTAAAAAACACGCAAGGCAAGTCAATGCACAAAGGATAATCTTCAATAAACGGTACTAGAACAACTGGACATGCAAAAAAAAAAAGAAAAGAAAAAAGTGAACTCATACCTCACACTTTACACAAAATTTAACTTAATACGGATCATAGAACTAAATTATGTAAAATCTAAAACTTTTAGAAGGAAAAATAGAAGAGAATCTTTGTTAATCTTGAGTCAGACAAAATAGTTCTTATATACAACACCATAAGCATCATCCATAAAATGAAACTATTGCTACCTAGTACTTTATTTAAAAAATGTTTGCTCTGTGGAAGAAATTTAGATAATGAGAAGGTCAGCCACACCCTGCGAAAAAAGACTTGCAAATCACACATCTGACAAAGGACTTATATGCAGAATACATAAAGAATCTCAAAATCCAGAAACAAGAAGGCAGACAACACAAGGAAAATTAACAGGCAAAAGATTCAAGCAGGCACTTCACCAAAGAAGGTAAATGGATGGCAAATAGGCACGTGAAAAAAAAATGTCCAACATCATTAATCATTTAAAAAATGCAAACTAAAACCACAGTGAAATATCACACACTCGTAAGGATGGCTGGGGGAAGAATTGACAATACCAAGTGCCAGTGAGTATGTGGCACAATTAGACCCCTCATGCATTACTGATTGTAGTTTAAAATGCTGGACACTCTGGAAAGAGCATGATCATTTCGTTTAATGTCAAATGTACGCGTATAAGATGGCCCAACCATCCCACTCCAGGAGCAATGAACACTTGCACACATATATTCATAGTAGTTTTTTTCATAATTGCCCCAAATTAGAAACAATCCATATGTTTTTCAACTGGCTTATCCCTATGATAGAATATTGCTTAGCAATAAAAAGAAGCAAAATACTGATACAGCAACATGGATGCATCTCAGATGCATTGTGTTAAGCGAAAGAAGCCAGACTCTGGAGGTGGGGGATGTAGACTAGTGGTCACCGGTGGTGTGAGTCAAAGGAGATTTTTGACTCCCAAGAGCGACCATGGGTAGTGGTGGCTACACAACTCAGGCATTTGCCAAAACTTAAACCTGTATACCAAATAGCACAAATTTCACTTTTGTAAATTATACATAAATTTAAGATGAGGCAAAGGGTAACTAAGCACATATATTATTTGCTTAAATGTACTATGAAAGGATATGCGAAAAGTAAAGTTATTTACCTAAAGATGAAGAAACCAGGGAAATGAAGGACAGAGGACCATTATTTTTCACTGTGCAATTTTTTTTACATGAGTGAATATATTCCCTGCCAAAAATATTCCATTTAAAAATTTAGTCACTGTCAAAGAATCTCATGTAGTGAGGCTGGAGTGGTTCCCAGGTGATCTGAGGCATCAAGGGCTGAGACACACCTTGAAAATCACTTCCTTTGTAGGTTAAGATGCACCTCTAAGCCAAGCTGATCAAATTCACCCCCACTCCATCATTTACCGAGTGACCTTGAGCAAGTGAGTTAATCTCTCCAATTCACAAAACTGGTGAGAGGATGAAATCAGTGTTTACCTGGGGAGCTGAAGTATTACCTTCTCCCTTCTCAGTGGTGTACTGCTGTTAATAGGGCCAAAAACATCAGTGTGTGTGGCGTTGCCAGGTCATTTGCGTTCTATGAAAGGTGTTTAACTACACCCACATCTTACTCAACTGTATGTGTATCTATTACTATATAAATAAAATTTCAATATCAAAAGTTATTTGAGGGCAAATTCTGTATTGGGTGTTGGGGTTGGGGGGTTATATGGAACTATACAGAATTATATTATTGTGCTCAATTATTCTGTAAAATTAAAACGGCACAGGGGCACCTGGGTGGCTCAGTCAGTTAGGCATCCAACTCTTGATCTCAGCTCAGGTCTTGATCTCAGGGTCTTGAGTTCAAGCCCTGCACTGGACTGCATGGCCCAGTGAGGAGCCTACTTTAAAAAATAAATAAATAAATAAGGGTGGCACAGTTAAGCATCTGACTCTTGGTTTCACTCAGGTCTGATCTTTGGGTGGTGAGATCGAGCCCCATGTTGGGCTCTGCACTCAGTGCAGAGTCTGCTTGAGTTTCTCTTTCCCTCTGCCCCTCCCCCACTCTCTCACTCTGTCTCTCTAAAATAAATAAGTAAATTTTTTAAAAAATAAAAATAAAATGTACTAACAATAAAGTCTATTATTTTTTTAAAAAGTTATTTGATTGAGAATAACTCAATTTATAATTGATAGTGATAGCTCAAGCCATCAATGTGCATGAAGAGAATTCTTGCAAAGCAAGACAAAATTTTATTTTTTTAAGATTTTATATATTTATTTATTTAGAGAGAGCATGCGAGTAGGGGGAGGGGTGGAGGAAGAAGGAGAGACAGAATGTCAAGCAGACTCCCTGCTAAGCAGGGAGCCCATCAGGGGGCTTGATCCCACGACCCTGAGATCATGACCTGAGCTAAAATCAAGAGTCAGACACTCAACCAACTGAGTCACCCACGTGCCCCCCGAGACAAAATTTTAAATTATTTTCTAATATAATGCCATTTAAAAAAAAATTAAAAGTGGCTTGAAACTTAACACTTAGGGATTTTAAAGACTCTAAAATGATGATTTTATGTCATGGAAAGATGATTCAATGTCATGGAAAGATGTTCACATTATATTATTATCTGAAAAACCCAGATTAACAAAAAATATATATGAGAAAATAGAATCCTTTGTTGTTGAGGTAAAATGCACATAACATAAAATTCACCATGTAAACCATTATAAAGCGTACAATTTCATGCATTTAGTACATTCACAGTGTTGCGCCACCACCACCTCTAACTAGGTCCAGAGCACTTCATCACCCAAAAAGGAGACCTCCTCCCCTGCCAGTTGCCCCTCCCACCCTCCAGCCTTGGTGACCACCAATCTGCTTTCCTTTCCATAACTATGGATCTTCCTATCCTGGACATTACATATAATGGAACCATACAACATGTGACATTTCACTCAGTATTCAAAGTATTCAAAGCGTTCAAAGTTTTCAAAGTTCAAAGTTCATCCATGTTGTAACATGTATCAGTGCTTCATTACTTTTTATAATCCGGTAAAATTCTTGTTATGGATATACCACATTTTGTTTATCCATTCATCTGATCATGGATATTTGGATTGTTTCCCAAATATCCAACTTTTGACAGTTGTGAATAGTGCCACGATGAACTTGTGTACAAGCTTTTGTTTGAACACCTGTTTTCAATTCTTTGGGGTATATACCTCAGCGTGGGATCAGTGCCTCATATGATAGTTCTATGTCTAATTTATTGAGGAAACACCAAATGTTTTGCACAGGGGCTGCACCATTTTACGTTCCCACCGGTAATGGGTCAGGGTTCCAACTACACCACATCTTCACCAAACCTCTTATTTTCCCTTTTTCAGACTCTTGCTATCCTCGTGGGTATGAAGTGGTATCACATGAAGCACTGTTTTGCATTTCCCTAATGACCAATGATGTTGCATTTTTTCATGTGCTTATTAGCCAGTAAAACAGCATTTTTAAACAGAAAATTACATGTAAATATAATACATTTAGATGTAAATAACATTGTTTTACTTGTATAAAGATTATATATATTAATAAAAACTGGATGTATATGTGAGAAAATATGAACTATGATTATTTTGATATGTGTGAATTATGGATATAGAATGATTTTTATTTCTTACTTTTTCTTCTTTGTGTTTTCTCCTATGAAGACATATCATTTTGGGAATACGAACAATATTTTAATTAAGAACTTGGCAAAGAAAAACACATGTGATTTTCAGCTTACAATACATTAAATATTTATTCATTTCATGTTGCAACGTTCCTGTCATATTTTGCAGTCTGTAAGCCTCCAGGGCCCCCAATCTGTGGGCCTCAGAAAAGTTTTGAGGTCCTAGACACTGTACCCCAGAGGGGTGCTCCTACAGCCTGAGAGGAAGGAGTCCAGGGGCAGCCACTGTTCCAGGTGCTGAAGGAAGCGGTTCAACTCCCCACCTCACTATTGGGACGCACATGATCTCCACATCTTGAAACATTTAAGCAAAAATGAAGGCAGGTTCATGCCTCTCAAGGGGGAAAAAAATCTTTTTTTTTTCCAGTTCCTAGCTCCAAGACCAGCTTGCCATCAAAGGCCTTTGGAGTTTCTCTGAGGTAACTATGGATATTTACAACTAACTGGGTCTTCTAATGATAGTTTTCTTCAACAGAAGGTTGCCACATTCACCAATACTTAAATTTAACTTCTGTGATTAAAGCTTTTTAAATTTCAGAACGTGATGCAAAAAGATGACAGAAGGGAACAAATTAACCCTCACTGACTACTGATGCTTACCAGATATTGACTCAGTGATGTTGCACATGCTTGCTTATGCAATCTCCCCATCAGTGTAGTAAGGTGGCTATTACTATATGGTAACGGAACTGAGGCTCAGAGAGATCAACAATTTTCCCCAACCCACACAGCTAGGAAATAGCAGACTGGGATTGTGATCTTGGTAATACAACTCCAAGGTGCGCTGGATCAGGGTCATCGGACCCTCACTGCATTTAGTTATCTGCCCCACCTTTCCTAAAGAGTGGTCTTGTCCTCTTAATCCAAGAGGGAGCTCCAGCTACCCACACCACCCCAAGAAACAGAGAAGAAGAAAGGGGAAACTCAACAGAGAATGTCCAGCTTTCTCTCCAGCAGAGTTTCCAGAATTACCAGGTACTCTTTAACTTTTCCACATGGGACAGGGCATACTCATTTAGCCAATCTAGTTTCAAGAAAAGTTTTCAAATGCTATCTGTATTTCAGCCTGCCATACACCTAACAAAAACCTAAGGATTACAGGAAGGCAAAAAGGAACATCAGGATACATAGCAGTCTCCGACACCATCCATCCTGTTGACTACCAAAGCATCCAATGTGTACTCCTCTTCCTATACAAGGAACACCCCTAGGGGAGTCAACTTCAAAGTGCACCAGCTCCCTCCATTTAGCCCAGGTTCCAGGGTCTCTGGGTGATGTGCTGTCCTCTCCCTCAAGCCCTGATGTGAGCTTTTTTGTGGTCCAGGAATCTGTGCACCTAAAGGCAACTTTCACCCTCAATACATTCAAGAGTGGAGTAATAACTGGATCATGACCATTAAAATTCCAACTGAGACTTCCTGTTCCCACTAATGACAAGCTAGGTTACTTGGATTAAACTTTCAATTTTTAAAAAACAACTCTCACAGCTGGATACTTTTCCAATTTCTTAAATGAATACATGACCAGAAAAGATAGTAAAGAATTACAAAGACACCACTCAAATGAACTAGAAGCCTAGAGCTAAATGAACATCAATTACACGTTTGCCCTGGAGACATTTCTCAAGTCAGGAAAATGTGAAGCTGTTTTGATGGCTTCATGGTCAGGGGAGAAAAATCAAGGCCTATAGTGATATGAGAAAGAGAAATTGTGAGAAGACCCTCCTTACATAAGTGGAGACCTCAAAAAGCTACACCCCTCAGAGTGAGAGGAGTGGAGGAGCCTGTAAGTGTGATCTCAACTAGAATTTAAACTGCCTTCCTGATCTTGGCCACCACAAGTCTTGAACTTCATTTAACATAATCTTCAATCAGCAAGGCTCCAAGACCTCCTTCTTAGAGAAAGCTACCTTCTTCAAATTCTGCAAATCTTATTTCAAATATGATAACCAGTAGTCAGGCAAAGATAACCAGGCACACAAGAACGACGACCCTACCAGTGAAAACCAGCAAAAACAACTGACTATATAACAGATACAGTGACTGCAATGATTAGGCACACAGGATAAAGTATATTTGCTTTGTTGAAGTAAACATAGTAACTATTGACATAGTGAAGGATTCTGAGGTAAGAGAAGTTTGGGTATATTAGGTAGGAACAGAGGTCAGGGTGATCAGAGTGTAGTGCCACTATGGGTTCTCCTCTGTGACCCAGAGCCTCAAACATGCCCTTAAGTCAGTCCGTAACCCTGGTCCCTCTCTTGCTCAAACACCTCCCATGGCTCCCTATTGCCTACAGGATAAACTCCCTGATTGGGCTCTGGTAGAACCAGCAATCAGCATGGGGGCCTGTGGTCATCTGGAAAGGCTCTCAGGGTCTTGGGCCTCCTCTCCACCCCGCCTCGCCCACCCCTGCTAGCTCTCAATGAGGCTCTGGCAGAGGAGACTGCAAAGTTTCATTCCTGGGAATCCACAAAGCAAGGCCTGTAGGTTCTGGGTGGATCCCAAGCCAGGAGCTCGCAAAATCACTGGGACCCCACGCTCAGCGGCTCCGTGCGCAGCCAAAGTCCACCCTCTGCGCGCAGAATGAGTTCCGGCTTCCGGCGCGGCTCCTCCTCGTCTGGCAGGAACCGGAAGCGCAGCAGCGTGAGCGCGAGGACCACCTTCATCTCAGTCATGGCGAACGTCTGCCCAATGCAGTTCCTGCGGGCAGAAGTGGCGTCTCTGACTCGCCAGGGACCCAGCAGGTCCCAACGCGCCCAGAACCTGGCCCAAGACCCCCAGCCCTGCCCGCAGGGATCCAGAAGAGGGCTAACCCATGTCTGGGACCCCCATGTGGGCTTGCCTATCCCCTGAGGTTGGCCCAGACCCCAGCCCTGAACTCAGGCGAGCAGACAGGGGGAAGGGGCTCTGCCCACACTGAGGAGCCCCTGTTAGACCCACCCAACCTCCACTCCCCAGACCCTTACCTCTAACCTCTGGAAGAGGGGAGAGAAGGAGAGCCATCCTCAATTTCCCCCCTTTCCTGCCCCCACAGCCATGTCTGGGTTCTCAGTCCCAGATCCCTGCCCTCACCACGACATTCCCACCTGGGATGCCTGCTGCGCTCACCTGGGCCCCGCGGAGAAGGGAATAAAAGCCAGGGGAGACCTCTTCTGGGGGATTTCTGGATCGAAGCGGAAGGGATTGTATACCTGGGAGCAGAGAGAGGCAGGGCTGCTGGGTGGGGTTTCTCAAGATACCCAGACAAGGCTAGAAAAGACAGATGTGGATACAGTGGAGGGGCAGTGTCTGACTTCCCTGGTCAGGACCCCGCCCCCTGGTCGGGTCGCCGGATGGAGAAGAGGGAGGGAAGCACCTCAGGGTCCGGCCAGATAGACGGGTTGTGATGAATCCCAAAGATGCTGATGACACAGATGCTCCCTATGGGGGAGAAGAGAAACAGTCAGGATAAGGTCTCAGCGGATGGGACCGCCACCCTCCTCCCCCTGATGCTGTGGACACCTTTGGGGATGATCCGGCCGTCAGGGAGCCCGACGTCGTGGGTACAGCGGCGGGCAATGACTGTAACGGGGGGGTGCAGCCTCAGACTCTCCTTGATGCACATGGTCAGGAAGGGCAACTGGGCCAGATCATCCCTAAGGAAGCCCCCCAACAATTATCCAGGGATCGAATCAAAGACTCCCCCAGCCATCCTGCTGCCCCTGGAGACTCTCTCCCCACCTTGCTCTGACCCTCACTTCTATACCAAAATAAATTCCAGATGGGCCAAAGATTTAAGCATTAGAAAATCAAAAACACAAAAGTCACTAGAAGGAAATTTAGCCTAGTATTTTTAGAAGCATTTCTGAGCAAAGCACAACATTCACGGGGTATCCTTAAAAGTGTTAATACATTTGCATAAGAAAGTTTTTTAAGGTATACAATTAGCTGAAAAGGAAAAAATATATATACTGGACTTAACAGGTTATTTGAACAAATAAGACCCACACTCTAAGGTGGGATGGCCTAATATTATAAAGGTGTAGATTCTTTGTAAGTTAATTGATATATTCAAGGCAATCCAGGAAAATCAAGTTGTTGTTGTTGTTTTGAACTCAGTAATCTTATTCAATTTGAAAAAAAACTTCAAGAGCTATGTCAGGTATTAAGGAGGGCACGTATTGCATAGAGCACTGGATGTTATACACCAACAATGAATCATGGAACCCTGCATCAAAAACTAATGATGTACTGTATGGTGACTAACATAACAAAGAAAAAAAGAGCTATGTCAATTTAAAAATAAAAGATCGAAGAAAGAGAATTCATCTACCAAATATTAAGACCTATTATAAAAGTATGGTAATAATAAAATAAAATAAAATAACAGCACAGCACTGTTGCAAGAACAGGAAAACAGACCCATGGGATAGGATTGAGAGCTCGGAGACCGGCACATGAATAGTTGAAAACGTAGCATCTGGTAAAGGAGGCCCCACAATCCCTGAACAATGGATGGTTCAGACAACTGATGATGTGGAAATAAAAAGAACTGGATTATCATGCACTCTACATGAAGATGGAGTCTTCTCTTATACTTGAAAGGTAAAACCATAAAGTTAAAGAAGATATTACATAGATGACATCTTTGGGACCTATGAGTAGGAAGGAATTCTTAAAACCCCCAAAACATAAACTGGAAGACAGGGGGGAAAAAAAGGAAAACTATTGCACAGAATTAAGGATTTCTGTTTAACAAAGACACCTTGGACCAAATTAACATTCAGATGAGAGATTTACAGAAGATTATCTGCACTAAATATATGGATCTAGAACGATATCTTGAATATACAAGGACTTCCTGCAAATCAACAAGAGAGATGACAGGGACTCAAGAGATAAGCAGACAAAGGACATGATCTAAGAATTCATGGGAGCTCAAACTCAGAGATTTAAAACATGAAGAGAAGCTCAAAGTTGCCAGTTATGAGAGAAATGGAAATTATCTAGTAATGAGATATTACCTCACATCTATTTGAGGGGAGAATTAACAAGATGGGTGATGGTGAGGATTAAGTAGCTGAGGCACAGGGGTAGAGAGACCTCATGCGTTGATAGTGACAGTATGAACATGAGCCACCACTCTAGAAGGCATCAGTGTGGTCAAGGAAAGGCAATGTGTGTTTTATGACCTACCAACCTGGCTCCTGGGGCATAGAACCCAGAGAAATTCTCAGACAGGTAGATAAAGACACGCACACCAAGATGTTCATTGCAGTAATGAGATGGAAACCTCCTGGATATTCAACTCTAAAGGATTGTAGAGAGACATTCTATATGACAGTTCAAAGCAATAACCTAAACATAACATAGAACCAGGGATTTCTAATAAAGTCATAGTGCTGTTTCTGAAAAAAGTAAGAGCAAGCAGGAGATCTGTGATATAACACATATCTGTGAATTTTAAAATACATCTACCCAAAACAACAAATTATGCAAATAAAAGTCGATTGAATGCTCTAAAATCATATTGGTGGAGTGCTGGAAGTAGAGAATTGGACTGAATGGGAATAAGTATTGCCCAAAAAAATGATGATAATTAGTCATGAATAAACGGCCACGGTTAACTTCATCCTTGACACCTGATGCCCAAATAACTAAGAGATTAAAACTGTCAAGAGTATTTTTCAAACTACCCAATCCAATCATAGTGTTCAAATGAAAAAAATAAAAATGCAAGAAAAAATGTAAATGCAAAGTAATAAGATAGAACCAACTTTATCAAGTATGAAAATGTTTTTAATATGATAATGAAGACTGCTTAGTGCTTATGTATGAATATATAAATAGATAGTACAGAATGGAGTCCAGAAATAAACCCTAATATATGAACAAATTTAGTTTATTGTAAAGCTGCTATTATTTAAAATCCTAAGACAAATACAAACTATGTATCAAATTCTGTTGAAATAATTAGCCATTTGGAGAAAAAAATAGATTCCTACTTCAGCACTTATACCAGTATGGATTTAATATGGAAGAAAGATTAAACGTAAGAAATAATAATAAAAATATTAAATAAAATTTAGGTTCAATAACATTTTTCAATAAATAAATCCATTAGAAGAAAATAAACAAGTTTTATAGTTTAGCATTAGAGTTGTGAAGAGCTTTTCCAAGCATTAAAAAAAAAAAACAGAAGCTATAAAAAAGCCAATAAGGGGCACCTGGGTGGCTCAGTCGGTTAAGCGTCTGCTTCGGCTCAGGTCATTATCCCAGGGTCCTGGGATGGGGTCCCGCATCGGGCTCCCTGCTCCGTGGGAAGCCTGCTTTTCCCTCTCCCCTACTTGTGTTCCCTCTCTCACTGTGTCTCTCTCTGTCAAATAAATAAATAAAATCTTAAAAAAAAAGCTAATAAATGTGATTACAAAGAAATGAATGAAAACCAAAATAAAGTCAAAAGACATCCTGGGAAATAATTTTTGCATAACAGAAAAGAAATTAATTCTCTTTAAAGAGTCCTTATAAATCGGTAAGAAAAAAACAAAAAAACTCAAGGTAAAAAGGACAAATTATGCAAACTGATGCTTTGCAGAAGAAGAAATATTCATGGTTCATAAACATGTGAAAATGTGCTCAGTTTTACCCATACTTAAAGTGATGTTCATTAGAATAACAAAGTATTTTATTCACTTACCAGCTTGGCAAAAGTTGTAAAGTTTCATAACACACACTGTCAGTGAGGATGTGAGGAAATTGGCACTCTGAAAAGACATCTGTAGGAGTTGATTTGCCAAGAGCTAATTAAATTATGAAAACTCAAATGGTCTTTGATTCAGCAACGCCACTTTTAGAAATTTGTTCTGGAGAGACATCCACACATGTGAGCAAAAATCAGTGTACATGGATGTTTGCTACATCATGTTTATTATAGCAAAAGCTCCCAAACTACAAATGTCCATTGACAGGAATGTTTAGATAAATCATAGTACATCGATGTGATGGAATACTATACAGCTATCAAAAAGGAGGAAATAGGGCTCACTAGTCCTGACACACACTGCGAGGTAAATCAGTACAGAGATGCTGAAAGGCAGTTCACCAATATCTATCATAACTACAAATCTTCTCATAAATGTCCCCAACAGAGGGGTGAGATGAATAATTTATGCAATCCTATATAGGACTCAGAAAGGAGCTCTAAGACATAATATTGAGTGAACAAAACAAGTGACTAAATGTGTGGGCATGTATTTCTATTAAACTATAATAATTATATAAATATATATCTCTAAGAATTTCAGAAAAGTCTGAAAGGACATATGACAAATTGATGTCCCTAGAAACCCCTCAGGAGGGGAAGAATGAAGGGGAGTAAGTTGGAGGGGGAGACGAACCATAAGAGACGATGGACTCTGAAAAACAAACTGAGGGTTCTAGAGGGGAGGGGTGGGGGGATGGGTTAGCCTGGTGATGGGTATTAAAGAGGGCACATTCTGCATGGAGCACTGGGTGTTATGCACAAACAATGAATCATGGAACACTATATCAAAAGCTAATGATGTAATGTATGGTGATTAACATGACAATAAAAAAATTTTTAAAAAAAGAAGCCCCTCAGGAGACAGGGGATTGATATGTTTGGGGGAGGGCAACAAAGATGAACCTAACTTCTCCATAGTGTTTCATTTTGTGCAAGAAAAAATAAAAAGTCTTCTTCCCATTATTGATTTTGTAATTCAAATTAATTTCTCAAAATTTGTATCCTGAAAAGAAATGAAAGATCTGGAAATTATATTGTCAACGTGCATGCCTGAATGTTCCATGTATATTCTCAGTTGTAGAAAGAAAACTGAATGAGCAAAGAGATGGTGGACAGATACATGTGGGCATAGACTGAACATTGGAAGGACACAGGAAACTATCAAAGGTTGGGATGGGATCGGGGTGCTGGCATAAGACAGAGGCTTATGTGAAATAATAGAAGAGTTTAACCTTTTACTCATCTTGCAATATATATCAAATCCTGTGTTCTACACCTTAAACTTACACAGTATTATATGTCAACTATATCTCAATAGAGCTGAGAAAGAAAAAAAGACAAAGGCTTATATCCATTGTAAACCAATTCATACTGCTTAAATTTTTACCAAGCGTATAATTGTTTGAAGTTGGGAGAAGCACAAAAACACTTCTCCACTTCACAGAACTTCTCTGCTGAGCAAAGCCTTGAAGTTGAGGGCACTACCTCCAAAGTGTTCGGTCCAACATCTCCTCGGCATCCTTCAGCCCTTGGCCCCAAATCTACCCCCTGGCCCCCAGGCTCCAGCTCACCACCTCCAGTTTGCCCCTGTAGCTACAGATATTTTTAATAAGAATATCTGACTTTTCACAATCAGAGAAAGACATGTATCATATGACCTCACTGATATGAGGAATTCTTAATCTCAGGAAACAAACAGTGTTACTGGAGTGGTTGGGGGTGGGAGGGATGGGGTGGCTAGGTGATAGACATTGGGGAGGGTATGTGCTATAGTGAGCGCTGTGAATTGTGCAAGACTGTTGAATCACAGATCTGTACTTCTGAAACAAATAACACAACATATTTTAAGAAAAAAGAAAAAGAAGAAGATAACAGGAGAGGAAGAATGAAGGGGAGTAAGTCAGAGGGGGAGATGAACCATGAGAGATGATGGACTCTGAAAAACAAACTGAGGGTTCTAGAGGGGAGGAGGGTAGGGGGATGGGTTAGCCTGGTGATGGGTATTAAAGAGGGCACATTCTGCATGGAGCACTGGGTGTTATGAACAAACAATGAATCATGGAACACTACATCAAAAACTAATGATGTAATATATGGTGATTAACTTAACAATAAAAAATTAAAAAAAAAGAATATCTGACTTTTCAGAATTTGAATTGAGTGGGGAGGAGCAAGATGGCAGAGGAGTAGGAGACCTAAATTTCTTCTGGTCCCAGGAATTCAGCTATAAAGGGATCAAACCATTCTGAAGACCTACGAATTCAACAGGAGATCGAAGAAAAGAATAGCAGCAACTCTCTGAAGAGAAAAGCGACCACTTTCTGGAAGAGAGAAGCCAGGAGTTGGGAGTTTCCCCTCAATCACCATGCTGTGATAATGGTAGGAGCTCTGGTCTCTTCTGATTTGTTTAGTGTATATTTTCCTGGGTCGTTGTTACCCTGTTAGCATTTTGTTCTCTCATTCATCTATTCTCCTCTGGACAAAATGACAAGATGGAAAAAAATCACCTCAAAAAAAAAGAACAAGAGGCAGTACCAACTGCCTGGGACCTAATCAATACGGACATTAGTAAGATGTCAGAATTAGAGTTCAGAATGATGATTTTAAAGATACTAGCTGGGCTTGAAAAAAGCATGGAAGTTATTAGAGAAACCCTTTCTGGAGAAATAAAAGAACTAAAATCTAACCAAGTTGAAATCAAAAAGGCTATTAATGAGGTGCAATCAAAAATGGAGGCACTAACTGCTAGGATAAATGAGGCAGAAGAGAGAATTAGTGATATAGAAGACCAAATGATGGAAAATAAAGAAGCTGAGAAAAAGAGAGATAAACAACTACAGGATCACGAGGGCAGAATTCGAGAGATAAGTGATACCATAAGATGAAACAATACTAGAATAATTGGGATCCCAGAAGAAGAAGAAAGAGAGAGGGGGGCAGAAGGTATATTGGAGCAAATTATAGTAGAGAATTTCCCTAATTTGGGGAAAGAAACAGGCATCAAAATCCAGGAGGCACAGAGAGCCCCTCTCAAAATCAATAAAAATAGGTGAACAACCTGACATCTAATAGTAAAACTTATGAGTCTCAGAGACAAAGAGAAAATCCTGAAAGCAGCTCAGGACAAAAGATCTGTAACCTACAATGGTAGAAACATTAGATTGGCGACAGACCTATCCACAGAGACCAGGCAGGCCAGAAAGGACTGGCATGATATATTCAGAGCACTAAATGAGAAAAATATGCAGCCAAGAATACTATATCCAGCTAGACTGTCATTGAAAATAGAAGGAGAGATAAAAAGCTTCCAGGACAAACAAAAACTAAAGGAATTTGCAAACATGAAGCCAGCCCTACAAGAAATATTGAAAGGGGCCCTCTAAGCAAAGAGAGAGCCTAAAAGTAACATAGACCAGAAAGGAACACAGACACTATACAGTAACAGTCACCTTACAGGCAATACAATGGCACTAAATTCCTATCTTTCAATAGTTATCCTGAATGTAAATGGGCTAAATGCCCCAATCAAAAGACACAGGCTATCAGATTGGATAAAAACAAAACAAGACCCATCAATATGCTGTCTACAAGAAACTCATTTTAGACCCAAAGACACCTTCAGATTGAAAGTGAGGGTGTGGAAAACCATTTACCATGCTAATGGACATTGAAAGAAAGCTGGGATGGTGATCCTTATATCAGACAAATTAGATTTTAAACCAAGGACTATAATAAGAGATGAGGAAGGACACTACATCATACTTAAAGGGTCTATCCAACAAGAAGATCTAACAATTGTAAATATTCATGCCCCTCACATAGGAAGAGCCAATTACATAAGCCAATTAATAACAAAATCAAAGAAACACATCGACAATAATACAATAATAGTAAGGGTCGTTAACGCCTCCCTCACTGAAATGGACAGATCATCTAAGCAGAATATCAACAAGGGCTTTAAATGACACACTGGACCAAATGTATCACACAGATATATTCAGAACATTCCATTCCAAAGCAACAGAATACACATTCTCCTCTAGTGCCCATGGAACATTCTCCAGAATAGATCACATCCTAGGTCACAAATCAGGTCTGAACTAGTACCAAAAGATCGGGATCATTCCCTGCTTATTTTCGGATGACAATGCTTTGAAATTAGAACTCAATCATAAAAGGAAAGTCAGAAAGAACTCAAATACATGGAAGCTAAAGAGCATCCTACTAAAGAATGAATGGGTCAACCAGGAAATTAAAGAAGTATTTAAAAAATTCATGGAAACAAATGAAAATGAAAACACAACTGTTCAAAATCTTTGGGATGCAGCAAAGGCAGTCCTAAGAGGGAAGTATATAGCAACACAAGCCTTTCTCAAGAAACAAGAAAGGTCTCAAATACACAACTTAACCCTACACCTAATGGAGCTGGAGAAAGAACAGCAAATAAAGCCTAAACCCAGAAGAAGCAGAGAAATAGTAAAGATCAGAGCAGAAATCAATGAAATAGAAACCAAAAGAACAGTAGAACAGATCAATGAAACTAGGAGCTGGTTCTTTGAAAGAATTAATAAAATTGATAAACCCCTGGCCAGACTTATCAGAAACAAAAGAGAATGACCCAAATAAATAAAATCATGAATGAAAGAGGAGAGATCACAACCAACACCAAAGAAATACAAATAATTATAAGAACATATTATGAGCAACTCTATGCCAGCAAATTAGATAATCTAGAAGAAATGGATGCATTCCCAGAGATGTATCAACTACCAAAACTGAATCGGGAAGAAATAGAAAACCTGAACAGACCTATAACCACTAAAGAAATTGAAGCAGTCACCAAAAATCTCCCAACAAACAAGAGCCCAGGGCCAGATGACTTCCCAGGGGAATTCTATCAAACATTTAAGAATTAATACCTATTCTTCTGAAACTGTTCCAAAAACTGGAAATGGAAAGAAAACATCCAAACTCATTTTATGAGGCCACCATTACCTTGATCCCAAAACCAGACAAAGATCCCATCAAAAAGGAGAACTACAGACCAATATCCTTGATGAACATGGATGCAAAAATTCTCACCAAAATACTAGCCAATAGGATCCAACAGTACATTTAAAGAATTATTCACCACGACCAAGTGGGATTTATTCCTGGGCTGCAAGGTTGGTTCAACATCCGCAAATCAATCAATATGATACAATACATTAATAAAAGAAAGAACAAGAACCATATGATCCTCTCAATAGATGCAGAAAAAGCATTTGACAAAATACAACATCCTTTCTTGATCAAAACTCTTCAGAGTATAGGGATAGAGGGTACATACCTCAATATCATAAAAGCCATCTATGAAAAACCCCCAGAGAATATCATTCTCAATGGGGAAAAACTGAGAGCTTTCCCCCTAAGGTCAGGAACACAGCAGGGATGTCCACTATCACCACTGCTATTCAACAGAGTATTAGAAGTCCTAGCCACAGCAATCAGACAACAAAAAGAAATAAAAGGCATCCGAATCGGCAAAGAGGAAGTCAAACTCTTACTCTTTCTGCTTCACTACCCAGCTTCACCCACCTTCTTTCCTAACTGCCCCAGCCTTGCCCAGGTAATACTCGAATGGGACTAGACATGGAGTTGGGAGAGGGCAAGCCTTGCCCAGGTAAGACTCGAATGGGACTAGACATGGAGTTGGGAGAGGGCAAGCAGTGTGGACACGTTTACTGAACAAAGAGATGGGTAAATTTCCACCCCCCAAAACCTCTTGTGACTCCCTGCAATAGATTGTTAGGTGGGAATTAGATATAAAAGCAAAAATTAAAGGGAGTAAGGATCTTTGGGGAAAACGTGCAACTTCAGACAGAAAAGCAAGGGAGGGGAGAAGTTCATTTACTGAACACATGCTGGATGGCATCTGTTCTAAACACACTGTCACAGTTCACCAAGCAGCCCTGTAGAAAAGATTCCCTGCCCCACCCCCACTTACAGAGGAGAAAAGTGGTATTCAGAATAGGAAACTGATTTTATTAAAGTCACATAGCAAGTAAGCAGGGCAATAAATGTGGACACTCAGATCTTTCTGTTGCATAAGCCTGCAAGCTTTCCCTGCTCTCCAGGCTGTGTGCCAACCTGCCTCTAGGCTCTGCTCCTATTCCCAGGAAACAATAATGACAGAATTAACAAAAAGTTATTTCCTCTCCCCAGCTTGGGAGCAGAGCCAATGAGAGGGGTTCAGGAACAAACCATGATGACCTGTACTCACCATTCAATCTCTTGAGGCTCACGGTCCCTCAGGAGCTCTTGCACCTCCTGCCGACAGCGCTCCTGGTACTCTGGGTGCTTTGCAAGGTTGTACAGGACCCAGGAGAGGCCACTGGCTGTGGTGTCATGGCCTGAGAGGCAGCCAGACAGGCTTGCATCTCTGGGCTTGTTCAGCACCAGAGGGTGGACAGCGCCTTTAATTAAGGCCCTCAAGGGTGGATGGGGAGGATGGGGTGGGATGGGGTGGTCCAGGGCCTACCTACCAAGTTCCTGGGACTGGACAGACCCCTGCCCCTGACCCATAGTCCCACACTGGGATGCTCACCCTCAAACATGAAGGTATCAGCCTCAGCTCGGATGTCCTCATCTGACAATTGTTTTCCATCTTCATCCTGGAGAAAGGGCAAGACCTCTTGAATCACACCAGCTCTGAGGGTGTCTAAGTCTAATCTGAAACAGTCCCTCACGCTCCAACAACAAAGCAGGATCTGTCCCTCATCATCTCTAGAGCCCACCCCACAGGTCTCCTCCCTGGTCTCCAGCCTTTTATTTATCCCTTTCAGGCAGCCTTCTACAGAGTCAAAACATATCCCTGACCCATCTCTCCCTTCCTCAAGCACCTTCCATGGTTGCCCAGTACCCTGTGGGTCAAGTCCAAGTTCTTCCATGTGACATTTGAAGTCAAGGTCCATTCTATCTCTTTAATTCTGATCCCAGGGAAGCCCACCTTGGCCAGCAGGAGCACATCAATGAAGTCCAAAGTCTTGGCCTTAGCCTTGGCCTTGAGGAAGTCATGGGAACCCCCACTAATGAGGGCACGGCGCCGCTCCTGGATGACAGCATCTGTGAAGTTGTGCACCAGGTTGCAGGCCCTGCGGAAGCGCCACCCATTGGGGGTGAGATTGTACAGGAAGTCCATGTGCAGGAAGATCTGCTCCTGCCGTTTCACCACAAGGGCACTGAGCTCCAAGATGGCAGCAATATATTCACTGGGACTCCTGCAGGGCCAGGCCAGAGAGAGAACCTTAAGAAACAGCTTCTTAACCCACATGAAACCCTAAGAGCACCTTCCAACCAGAAACCCAGAAGCACTGTGGCACATGCTTTGCTCATCATAGCCCCCTGGACTTTATTCAAAACAAAGTGTTCTCCAGGCGTGCTTCTCCCTCTACATCCCACCTTTATGAACGGCCTCATGTCCCAGACCCCAGGACAGAGCTTGGGCATCATGCTCGTCTCCCCTCTTTCCTACACAATATCTGACCCTGCCCTTTCTTTCTTAGTTTCTCCCAAATCTGCCCCATTTCCTCCAACAAATTCAAGCCTTCTCCTCTCCATGGTCCCCTTGAATTCTGTGTCTATATGACAGCTGGTCTTCTTTAGAGTCAGATGTCCAAGAACAGCTTTGACCATGACCTTCATCTATTCAAACACCTTCCATGCCTCCCTGGAAACCTCAGGATAAAGTTCATATGCCTTTGTCTGGATTTTGAAGGTCCTTAAGATAAAGCCCCTGCCAAGCCCTCCAACCTCATTCCCAAGGTGGCTCCTCACTGTGGCACATGCTTTGCTCACTGTGGCCCCATGGCCTTTATCAAACATTTCTACCTACCTGAAAGGATCACTCTTTCTCTTTCCCTTCCTTGTCCTTCAATGTCTAGCTCTGATCCATCTCCTCCAGGAAGTCCCTTCTGATTGTGCTGACCAGTCCTCCATTCCCCATCTACTCCCTTGGGTCTATGGCTCATGTTCCCATGCCCAGGGCAGAGACTCACTCCTGGCAATTGCTGTCAAAACTGAAGACACATTTTTGCAGACTGTCCAGGGTCATGAGGCTGATGTGCTCAAACATGTCTAGATGGGTGCTGCCTTCCAAGGCCAGGCACTGCCACTTGGCCTGGACACAGAAAGGGGCAAATCCGGGGTTGGGACCTGCCTCCCCTGAGCTCCTCCTCAGCCCCAGCCACCAAGATGGACTCCCCCAGACCCAGCCTTCTGATCCTCCCCCCCAGGTACCCATCTCCAGGAAAGACCAGGCTTGGGAGGGAGTAGAAACTGTTACTATTAAGAATCCATTAAAAAAAAAAAAAAGACCCCACGGCTGGGAGTCAGGAGACCTGAGTTCAAATCTTGGCTCTGCCTCCTATACTCTTTTTGGTCTTGGTCAATTCATTGTCTTCCTCCTGTCAAAACTTACTGGGATCTACCTGTCAAAGCTTCAGTAAGAGTTAAGATGACTTGCTTTGGTGTCAGACAAATCAGGTTGGAATCCCAGCTCCACTTATTAGCTCACTTGCTAGCTGAACATGGGCAAGCTCTCTAACCTCTCTCAACCTCAATTTCATCACGTGTAATGAAGCAATAATAATCATCTCTACCTCATATGGTTGTGAAAATTAAATTAGACAACATATGCAATAGAACTGGTGCATTATTTCTGGTATACAGCAAGTGCTAAATAACTGTTAGCTACCATCCTCATCTTCATCATTATCATAGTGGTAGGTGACTGCTGCAAAAATGTCCCCATTCCTTTGTCCTTCCCTATACCTTCACCCTTTGCAATGAGGTTTTGCAGGTCTTCCATTAGGAGGTAGAACCTCTTTCTCCAGCTCTTGAGCTGGACGTGGGACTTGTTTGGCCAACAGAAGGTGGAGGTCATAGTTGCCTGTTCTGAAACTAAAATTCAAGAGGTACTGCATGTTTCTCTTCTTTCTCTTGGAGCCTCCACCATGTGATCAAGCTCAGGCTAGCCTATGGAGGATGAGGGACAAATGCAGGAATCCAGTTGTTCCACCAAAGCCATCCTCGACCAGTGGCCCAAACATGCAGCAGAGCTGAGCCTGGACGAGCAGAGCTGTCTCCCAAACCCAGCCATGACCACAGACATGTGAGTGATTCCAGCCAAGATAAGAACTACTCTACTGACTCATCATCTTGGGAGCAACAACAAACATTCTTTCAAACCAGTGAATTTTAAGGTGGAATGCTATGCAGAAAGAGCTATTATACAATCTTCATCATTAGTGTCTTGAATTTTACAGAGTTTCAGTGAGGCAGACTAGAAACTAAAACCTTCTGAACACCTACTAAGTGCCAGGATCATGATTCCATTACCTCATCTTGACCACCCTTTAAGAATGGCTTATCCCCTCCCCCATTTTACAGATGGGGAAACTGAGGCTTAAAAAGGAAAAAGAATGGCCCTAAAGCCATCCAGCCAAGCCAGGACTCCAGATCATATGTGTCTGAGGCTACTCCCCTTTTCCCAGAGCTCCAGCTGGGACCCTGGATTTAAGGAACTCACATGCATGATGCCTGCGCTTTTGTTGAAAATCTTCACATAGGGTTTCAAGATTTCAAAGTGGAAGGCAGGTGTCAGCAAACGGCGGTGGTGGCTCCACTTGTCACCAGCACTCAGCAGGAGCCCATCCCCTAGTAGAGGCAGTCACAAGGAATGGACAAGGGCAGTGCCTTCCCCTGAGACCCCAAGATTGTCCCCAACCCCCTTCATCCACAGTTACTCACCCAGCCAGGGCTTCAGCAGGTTGTAGAAAAACATATCCTTGGGTATGATGGTGGCTGACACAAGAGATAGACCATCAGGGGCCATGCAGAAGAGGTGGGGAGGGGCTTTTTGTTGGGAGGTGGAGGATCCCAATCAGGGGTCTGCATACCCCCTTTAAGCCCAGTATAGCAGGAATGGGAACAAGGGCAGAGAAAACAGAGAGGAGTGGGTAGATGAAGGGGGACCAGACCAGGCTGTGGCACAGAGCAGAACAAAGGCAGAGCCTGCAGACACACTTAGATGTACTTAGATGCACCCTAACATGGCACAACACACCCCAACATGCCTTGACATGGCTCCTACCTGGTCCAACACGTTCAAAACACCCGAACACAAATCAGCACTCTACAAAATGCCTTTACAGGGACCTAGGACACCTCATCTGTCCCAGAGCCCCCTGACATTTCCTGCAACAGTTGACATGGCCACACCATGTGTTGGGGCTATGTTCTAACATGAAACAACATGCGTAACACACATTGACAGGACGCAACATGCTCTGACATGGACCCAAAGACCATCTGACACGACCTCAGTGTGTCCTACAGATGGTCCCAGACAGGACTTAAAGGTCCTATTAATGTCCCAAACATGGCCCAGGAGTGACTTAGCCTTCCTCAGTATCCCCTTCCACCCCATACTGGCCATTAAGTACTTAGGTAAGGGGTTCCTATGCCCTTAAAGAGACCAAAGGATGCTGCCACCCTCAGATGATGAGCCCATCCACCACAAAGAGCTGCCACTGCTCCCTTCTGCCTCTAGACCAGCCCCCCAGGGCCAACCAGACACAGCTGACCACCCTGAGGTCTGGTAGATCTTCCCCCACAATACTCTGGCCATCTTCACACCCCAAATCCCTTTCCAGCTTAGAGTCCCTCCCAGCAGAGGCAGCTAGAGCAGCAAGAATACACAGAAGAGGGAAGCTTCAGCACACTGTGTGGCCTTCAGAAGTTATTATGCCCCCTGAGTCTTGGCTTCCTCACCCAGGAAATGCCAACCTAGCGGGGATGCTGGTGGATGGACATCCGTGGTATCTACTTGCCCAGCATTCATCCCCTTCTGGAACTAGCATCTCGTTCCTCCTCCACTCTCAATCCAAGTAGTTAGGAGAGTGGCCATGCCACCCCATCCTCTGTTCCAGAGCTGAGCATATGACCCTAAGCCTCAGCAATCAAGTCTCTGTGACTAGAGGAAGAACTATTCCCTGTGACCCAGGTCAGGCCAATGTAAAGGAATCCTGCAACTTTTTCTGGGTCTGCAGAGAATGAGCTCACATTTCCACGGGAGCTGAGCTTCTTGGACTCATCTTTATCAGCATGAGAATGAAGCTGTCAGAGAGGAACACAGAGCTACAAGATGAAGATAGATTCCCAGTGGCACTCTTTGAAGACCTGGATCCAACCATGTCAACCATGCCTGAAGACAACATTCTCTCAATTTTTCAGTCAACAGATTCACTTTCTTTACTTAGACCAACAGTGTTGAATTTCCACCACTCAAAACTGAAAGGGACTGGCAACCAGAGAGAGCCAGGGACCTGCCCAGAGTCATCCAGCAGGTTAATGGCGGGTCTCCGTCAACATTGCCCATTTCCCTGCTCAACCTGGTCTGTCCAGGGGTGGGAAACTGGGAGCAGGGGCAGGGGAGTGGCTAGGTTGGGGCTTCTGGGAGAGATACCTGGGGCCTGGAGCAGGGGAGCAACAAAGGTAGGGTGGACGAGTCTCAGGACAGGGTAGAAGGGCCCAATCCACAAGAGGTGAACATCACGGAAGTGGTGGCCCAGATCCTCTATCATCCGCAAGCCTTCCTCATTGCTCTTCACCTGGGGATGGCAGGGCCGGGAAAGGATGGGTGGGAGGATGAAGCCAGGTCAAGCAGGAGAACCAAGAAGCTCACAACTGCCCATTGCAACCCTCCACCCACCAAACCCCCTCCCCCACTTCCCCCTTCTGCCCGCATTATTAGTCTACACTTCTATATCTCACTAAGTCAGCTTCCTTCTGTTGGTCTGTTGGTCTTTCATGTGTCTATCTATCTAT
>NW_027397523.1:0-25542 GCF_003265705.2 Callorhinus ursinus | reverse complement strand
TGTTTCCATTTTCATTGGTTTCCATGAATTTTTTTAATTCTTCTTTAATTTCCTGGTTGACCCATTCATTCTTTAGTAGGATGCTCTTTAGCCTCCATGTATTTGAGTTCTTTCCGACTTTCCTCTTGTGGTTGAGTTCTAGTTTCAAAGCATTGTGGTCTGAAAATATGCAGGGAATGATCCCAATCTTTTGGTACTGGTTGAGACCTGATTTGTGACCTAGGATGTGATCAATTCTGGAGAATGTTCCATGGGCACTAGAGAAGAATGTGTATTCCGTTGCTTTGGGATGGAATGTTCTGAATATGTCTGTGAAGTCCATTTGGTCCAGTGTGTCATTTAAAGTCTTTATTTCCTTGTTGATCTTTTGCTTAGATGATCTGTCCATTTCAGTCAGGGGGGTGTTAAAATCCCCCACTATTATTGTATTGTTGTCAATGTGTTTCTTCGCTTTTGTTATTAATTGCCTCATATAATTGGCTGCTCCTATGTTCGGGGCATAGATATTTACAATTATTAGATCTTCTTGTTGGATAGACCCTTTAAGTAGGATATAGTGTCCTTACTCATCTCTTATTACAGTCTTTGTTTTAAAATCTAGTTTGTCTGATATAAGGATTGCCACCCCAGCTTTCTTTTGGTGTCCATTAGCATGGTAAATGGTTTTCCACCCCCTCACTTTCAATCTGGGGGTGTCTTTGGGTCTAAAATGAGTCTCCTGCAAACAGCATATGGATGGGTCTTGTGTTTTAATCCAATCTGATAGCCTGTGTCTTTTGATTGGGGCATTGAGCCCATTTACATTCAGGGTAACTATTGAAAGGTATGAATTTAGTGCCATTGTATTGCCTGTAAGGTGACTGTTACTGTATGTTGTCTGTGTTCCTTTCTGATCTTTGCTGCTGTTAGGCTCTCTCTTTGCTTAGAGGACCCCTCTCAATATTTCTTGGAGGGCTGGTTTTGTGTTTGCAAATTCCTTTAGTTTTTGTTTGTTCTGGAAGCTTTTGATTTCTCCTTCTATTTTCAATGATAGCCTAGCTGGATATAGTATTCTTGGCTGCATATTTTTCTCGTTTAGTGCTCTGAAGATATCTTGCCAGTCCTTTCTGGCCTGCCAGGTCTCTGTGGATAGGTCTGCTGCCAATCTAATGTTTCTACCATTGTAGGTTACATATCTCTTCTCCCGAGCTGCTTTCAGGATTTTCTCTTTGTCTCTGAGACTCGTAAGTTTTACTATTAGATGTCGGGGTGTTGACCTATTATTATTGATTTTGACAGGGGTTCTCTGTGCCTCCTGGATTTTGATACCTGTTTCCTTCCTCACATTAGGGAAGTTCTCTGCTATTATTTGCTCCTATATACGTTCTGCCCCTCTCTCTCTTTCTTCTTCTTCTGGGATCCCAATTATTCTAATGTTGTTTCATCTTATCGAATCACTTATCTCTCGAATTCTGCCCTCGTGATCCTGTAGTTGTTTCTCCCTCTTTTTCTCAGCCTCTTTACTTTCCATCATTTGGTCTTCTATATCACTGATTCTCTCTTCTGCCTCATTTATCCTAGCAGTTAGTGCCCCCATTTTTTATTGCACCTCATCAATAGCCTTTTTGATTTCGACTTGGTTAGATTTTAGTTCTTTTATTTCTCCAGAAAGGGTTTCTCTAATAACTTCCACGCTTTTTCCAATCCCAGCTCTTATCTTTAAAGTCATGATTCTGAACTCTAGGTCCGTCATCGTACTAATGTCCGTATTGAGTAGGTCCCTGGCTGACTGTACTACCTCTTGTTCTTTTTGCTGAGGTGATTTTTTTCGTCTTGTCATTTTGTCCAGAGGAGAATAGATGAATGAGAGAACAAAATGCTACAACGTCCCCAGCAAATATACTGTATACAAATCAGAAAAGACCTGAAACCAGGGGAAAAGAAAGGGAAAGAAAGAAAAAAGAAAGAGAAAAGAAAAAAAAAGAAAAAAGATAAAAACAAAAACAGAACAATAAAAAAAAAGCAGAATGTGATAAAATATGATCAGGCTAGTGCATAGATCAGTGCCACACACTAGATTTTGGGCGTATTTTGGTCTTTAGAAAATAGTGCCTCCTTGGGCGCCTGGGTGGCTCAGTCGGTTGGGTGACTGCCTTCGGCTCAGGTCGTGATCCTGGAGTCCCGGGATCGAGTCCCGCATCGGGCTCCCCGCTCGGCGGGGAGTCTGCTTCTCCCTCTGACCCTCTTCCCTCTCGTGCTCTCTCTCTCTCTCATTCTCTCTCTCTCAAATAAATAAATAAAATCTTTAAAAAAAAAAAAAAGAAAATAGTGCCTCCTAGAATTTTAAAGGAAGAAAGACATATATGTACAAAATAAGAGTTGATACAATGAAGGGATAGAAGATGACTGTAAAGATGAAAATTATAAAAGATTTTATAAAAGGACTTGATAAGATAAGAAGTTGTTTGAAAAAGAAAGAAGATTAAAAAAAAAAGGGAGAGAATGTGACAAGGCAGGAGACTAGAACAGAACCATACGCTAGTGATTTAGGGTATATTTTTATCTGTTAGAAGAAACTGTATCTCAAAATTTTAAAGAGAGAACAACATATATATGCCAAAAATAAGGGTAACTACTATGAAGGGATAAAATATGACTCTAAAAATGAAAAATAAAAAAAAATTTTTTTTAAAAATAGAGATTGATAAGATGTTGGTTGAAAAAGGGAAAAAGAAAAAGAGAAAAAAACAGTTAACAAAAATTAACTTTGATAAACTAATGAATCATGGTAAAAAAAAGCCATGAATTCTATGTGCAGTATTCCCCTAGCGCTGGAGTTCTCCCGTTATCCTTGATCGGTAAACTTGGTCTTGGCTTGCTGGCTGTTCGTGCTGATCTTCTAGGGGAGGGGCCTGTTGCTGTGGTTTCCAAATGTCTTTGCCGGAGGCTGAATTGCCCCGCCCTTGTCGGTCCGGGCTAAGCAAGCTGCTCAGGTTTGATCTCAGGAGCTTTTGTTCCCTGCAAGCTCTCCGTACAGCCTTGGAGGTCCAGGGCAAAAATGGTGGCCTCCCAATCTCCACCCGGAGGAGCTGAGAAATTGGGGCCCCGCTCCTCAGTGCACCCCCAGAGAAAAGCAGTCACTCCCTTGTCCCTGGTCTCCGGCCGCTCTCCGTGCTCACCCGGCCTGTGACCGAGCGTTTGTATCTCTGGCACCTGACCCCAGGTGGAGTCTCCAAACCCAGCAGATCCCTGCGGTGCGTTCCCGCGCCGCTCCTCCCCGGGAAGGAAGGGGAGTCTCCCTGGATCTCCCACCTGTTGGGTCCCTGCTGCAGGAGCAGTGGCCCGACTGGGCCGCGGATCACAGTTTATGGCAACCCCAAGCTGAGAGCCCGCGCCTCAGCTCCGTCTCTGCAGCCGGCTTCCCCGCTCCGATACCTGGGAGCTCTGGCACACTCAGGCTCCCCCGGTCTTTCTGTGACCCCGAGGGTCCTGAGACCCCACTGTCCCGCGAGGGTTCCACCCCCGCTTAGCCACTGCAGCGATGTCCCTCAGCGGATCCGACTTCTAAAAGGTCCGATTTTGTGCTTCGCGGCTCTAGCACTTGCCAGAAGCGGCCGACGGAGACCCCTCCCCCGCCGTCTATCCTCCCGAATATCGCCTCGGATTCACTTCTCCGCACGTCCTACCTTCCAGAAAGTGGTCGCTTCTCTGTTCAGAGAGTTGTTGCTACTCTCCTCTTCGATCTCCTGTTGAGTTTGTAGGTGTTCAGAATGGTTTGATCCCTATTCAGCTGAATTCCTGAGACCAGACGAAATCTAGGTCTCCTACTCCTCTGCCATCTTGCTCCGCCCCCGTTAAGATTCCATATTAAGGGCTGTCTTCACACCAGGGACAATCAAGGAGGGACTAAAATAGCCTAAGGTAAGTTCTCCTCTCCCGCCTCCCTCACAGGTAAGGTCTCCTAACCAAAAACCCTTCTCATCACATGGACCAGATGTAGTGCTTGTTGATTTTTGGGAGCAGTGTTCCGTTCCCTAGAAAACCACTGAATTCTTCAAGCGAGCCACTCATACCCTCCCATGGGATCCAGGACTTACCACATCTTCTTGTTAGGACAAAGTCTTGCCTTCCAAAACCCTGCTTTTTCCCTCTGTTCCCAAGTGCAATTCCTGTGCAGCCCTGCACAGTGTGTGGTATCCTCCTCCCCTGAACTGTGAGAATATGTGACTAGTCAACTGCTGTCAGTCACAATTGTCGGGTGTCACGGGATCCCTACAAACCTAGAGCAGGAATCTCTGTCTTGCCAGGGAACTAAGGAGAAGCTGAATAAAAACAAGTGACATCACAAACAGGGTGGCCCCACGTTACCTGAGGACACGGGGTCAGCTTGACTTGCTCCTTCACTAACTAACTGGCTTCAGTGGTGACAATCACGATCTGGGAGGGAACCGGCAATTGCGGGCCAGCTTGTGTGTTAGCTTGTGTTCTGTTAGCTCAAATGGAGGTCGCCACCCATTTCCAAACTAATGTCCCATCCTTGCCAACAAGGTGAGTACGGATGTGAATTGACTGCATCTAGGAGGGAGGTGCCATCAGTGTGACCTCCATCTGGCCTGGATCGGTCTCCAAGTCTCCCTGCTGAGGTCGGCAACCACATGACCTACTGACTGGTGTGCTTGAGTTCCACTGACTGGGTGTTGGGCCAGTGCTTGGGGCACACAGACAGATCCTGCTGGGGAGAGTGCACCCCACGCACCGTCTTGGGGATGACCCTCTGTGTTGTGGGTGGAAAAGAAGGAGGCCACGACCCCAGCGAAATGTAAGAATAGCTCCCTGGCTGCCTCTTGCATCACTGTGGTTCAGGCAACAGGAGTGGCCTTGCCCGACTCCCGAGCTACCGCTCCTCTCCGTTACTGTGTGTCCTCCAGAGCCCTCAGGGTTCTGAGGCGCACGTCCATGGCAGCCCAGGGCCCAGGAGCTGATGAGAAACACGAAAGTGGAGGGAGGGCCGTCTGGTGCTCCACTTCTCTCCCAGTGCAAAACCCCTCCTCCACACACTTGCTTTCTCTTAGTGTTGTTGCTTCCCAGCGCATCCAGGGACTCATCTCGGGATCCAGGGGCTTGAGGCTCCCACTCCGGCCATGGACAAAATGATCTTCCTGCCTGGGGACTCCAACACTCAGGATATGGACCGGCATGTCCGCAGGAAGAGGACAGTCATATGTGGGGCCGACACACCCAGCTCCCTTTCCCCATAAACACCCAGAACATGTGCACCATGTGTGAATAGCTGGAGACAGAAACAAAAACCCATGACTTTATGGGGCTAGAAAGGAAACAGTCTCCTCAGGGAATCTGTAGAGCGGGAAAAGGGGAGAGAGGAAGCAGTCCACACTGAGAGAAGGTGGGGCTGTAGCAGAAGATGGTTTGGCTTTATCAACATCTGCACTGTGGGTCCTGTGCTCGTTCACTTACCACTCCACTGCCTAAACCTGTTTGGCACAAGATCGCCGTCCTCAGGGTGATGGGGGAAACATATGAGGAATTCTTATATGAGGTCACATACAACTCGAATGCCCACACAGTTAGAAACATCTGTAGCACCCCTGTGGTGAAAAAAGCCTTATTTCCGGGACTGCCCTCCTCTTCCATCATGCCCTGGTCCCAGGCACCATCAGCCCTCATCTTGTGCAATGTGCAGTGACCTGCCTGGGTATTTGACCGTATCTCAGACTTACTTCTGAGTTTTCCCACCTTTCCCATACCACTTGGCCTTAGAGGTCTTCTTAATCTTGGGTCTATCACCTTCTATGTCCTCTTAGAGTGCTGTGCAGCCCCCAACATGCAGTAGGCAGACTGCTATCAGATGGCGTGAGATGTCAGTGACCCTAGTGGTTATGGATGTGGAGTATGGTGTGGTCCTCTTCATAGGCAATTCCATGATATCTCATTTTGTTTTACACTTTGTTGCATTGTACAGCCCCTGATCTTGTTCTGAATGTCCTTCTGAATACAGAAAAAGGAGTGTGTCCTAAACACAGAACAAGGGGCATCTCTAATGAGTTGGGGACATATGAGGACTGGGATGTGATCCCCCTACCTTGCAGAGCAGAATGTCAGAATGACAGGTTCTGTGGCCACCCTCTCTCCACGTGTATATGCATGTGTATATGTATGTTAGTGACACCGCCACACTGGTATGTGTGCTTGGTATATAGATATATGACCCAGTGTATGAATGAGTAAGCAAGTGTGCATAGGAGTGGAGTGTGTGCATATTTGAGTGTGTGTGAATGTATATTTAGAGGCATAGGTATCGTGTGCATGCATTGATAAGTGTGTGTTTCTATTTGAGCTTGCAGGTTTATGTGTGAGTGTGGGCACACAAGCTGCTGTGCCCGTGAGGATGAAAACCATACTGCTAGTTGTCCCCCACATCCATTATTCTATTCTTGTATGGTGTTAGACTTTTTGCTAGTTATGTGGTTTCTCAGAATCAAGATTTGCTTTGTAGTCTCCCTTGCAGCGGGGGTCAGCCATGAGACTAAGTTCTGATCAATAGGGTGTGAGCAGAAATGCTGTGAACAACCTCTAGGTCATGCCTCTAAGGGCAGGATGCACTCTCCCCATTCCTCCTTGTTCCTTACCCTATGGGCTGGAATGTAGGCACAGGGGTGAGCCATCATGGACCACACCATCGAGGGCAACATCCCGTGTGTGGAAGGACAGCAACATAATGGGAGGCTTCTGGGCCACATTCACTCTGGAGCCTCTTTACTGGCCCTACCTGCTTGTTCCAGATTGTTTCATGAGACAACAAGGAGTTCTTATTTAAGTCGCTCTCCTGAGTCACAGTTATAGAAGCTGTACGAAGGTCTATCTTACCTCAGTACAATGCATGTATATCTGTGCATAATTCTGGTAAAGGCGATTTCTTCCCTGTAGAGTTGGAGTGTCTCCAATTTGATATCTGCCTCTTATCCAGCTAGAAAGACTCTGCCTGGCATGTTGCAAATTGTTTGGTTTATTTGGATAGGGAAAGATGTGAGGTTGCAGTCTTGAGGACCCAGCTCTAGGGCCATTTGAGATGTCCAGGAGAGGAAAAAAGGGGTGCCTTCTAGTTAGAGACCTGACCACCACTGTATGACCTTGAGCAAGTCCTGCCTGCCCACTTCCCATCTAGGCTGTATTACTTCCCCCTTGAATGAAGGAGTTGGACTGTTATCCCCACAGATCCTTCCCAGCTCAGAGGTTTTGTGATGGTGGCTTTGGCATTATCAGTTCTCTTGACTTCTGGCCCCTGGAAATTCTCATTATATCCTCAAGAAGACGTCTATCCATCTGGGGAGCCTATGGGTCCTGGTGCTTCGGGGTGGAGGCTATGGGAGCAAAGACCAGCAGCCAGCCATAGGCATAAAATCCCATGGACCTTCACCTTCAAATGCCCTGAATGTTTGAAGACTTGTGGATGCATGGCTGCCTTAGCCCAAGATTATGTGTGACCCAGGCATAAATTTGCTCCACAGTGTTAGGGTGCAGAAGACTTCCCATTTCCTTGTTTTCCTAAAAGTCAAATGAAATCTGGCTCTGAGCCCCCACTCCCATGACTGGTGGGTCGTTGGGCTGCCTCCCCCACCCAATGAGACTGTCTCAAATCCTAGAGCTTCTGTTGGTGCCAGCAGGGGTGTGGTCCTCAGCTGTCACTTTTGGGAAGGGCTCCCCACAGTGGCTCGGTCAAGCTGTGGCTCAGATAAGGCCTTCCCCATAGCCTTCAAAGTCACGTTCTTGGTCATCACCCCTAGGATCCAAGCATCACCCCATCTGAGGGTTGCCTCCTTTGGTGCACTGCTAGGGAGAAGAGCATAGGTCTCCAACACTTCGAGTCTGGCTTGCTGTGCCCTCTTGGTCCTGGGAACTCCCGTTCGCGGCCAGGGTGACACTCTTCTGTCCTCCATTCACCCACCAGCCCTTCTCCCCTCACTCCTCTGCAGCGACTCCCACTTCATTCTATGTTCAGTCCGACCTGCCCACTAAGGACAAGAGGGACTCCTGGAATTCAGAAAATCTCTGGCCATTCTGCTCTCTCCACCCCAAGACTGGCTTAAACCTTCGACTGACCCTGTCCTGGAGAAATATAATTTGAGCCACATGTGCAATTTAAAATTTTCCAGGACCACTTGAAAACAGTATAAGAAAATGGATGAAATTTATTATATTAATATGATTTCTTTAACTCAGTATATTCACTGAATTACCATTTAAACATGTAATCAATACAAAAGCATTAATGAGATATTTTGCATCGGTTTGTCGTACTTAAGCCACTAAAATCCAGTGTGTATTTTACATGGACGGTGTATCTCAGCTTGGACGAACCACATGTGGGGCACTCAGCAGCCCCGTGTGCCAGTGGCTACCACACTGGACCGGGCAATCTTTTTTTTTTATTTTTTTATTGTTATGTTAATCACCATACATCATTAGTTTTTGATCTAGTGTTCCATGATTCATTGTTTGTGCATAACACCCAGTGCTCCACGCAGAATGTGCCCTCTTTAATACCCATCACCAGGCTAACCCATCCCCCCAACGCCTCCCCTCTAGAAACCTCAGTTTGTTTTTCAGAGTCCATCATCTCTCATGGTTCGTCTCCCCCTCCAACTTACTCCCCTTCATTCTTCCCCTCCTGCTATCTTCTTCTTTTTTTTTTCTTAACATATATTGCATTATTTGTTTCAGAAGTACAGATCTGTGATTCAACAGTCTTGAACAATTCACAGTGTTCACCATAGCACATACTCTCCCCAATGTCTGTCACCCAGCCACCCCATCCCTCCCACCCCCCACCACTCCAGCAACACTCAGTTTGTTTCCCGAGGTTAAAAATTCCTCATATCAGTGAGGTTATATGATACATGTCTTTCTCTGATTGACTTATTTCACTCAGCATAACACCCTCCAGTTCCATCCACGTCGTTGCAAATGGCAAGATCTCATTCCTTTTGATGGCTGCATAATATTCCATTGTGTATATATACCACCTCTTCTTTATCCATTCATCTGTTGATGGACATCTTGCCTCTTTCCACAGTTTGGCTGTTGTGGACATTGCTGCTCTAAACATTGGGGTGCACGTACCCCTTTGGATCCCTACATTTGTATCTTTGGGGTAAATTACCCAGTAGTGCAATTGCTGGATCGTATGGTAGCTCTATTTTCAACTGTTTGAGGAACCTCCATACTGTTTTCCAGAGTAGTTGCACCAGCTTGCATTCCCACCAACAGTGTAGGAGGGTTCCCCTTTCTCCACATCCCCACCAACATCTGTCATTTCCTGACTTGTTAATTCTAGCCATTCTGACTGGTGTGAGGTGGTATCTCATTGAGGTTTTGATTTGGATTTCCCTGATGCTGAGTGATGTTGAGCACTTTTTCATGTGTCTGTTGGCCATTTGGATGTCTTCTTTGGAAAAATGTCTGTTCATGTCTTCTGTCCATTTCTTGATTGGATTATTTGTTCTTTGGGTGTTGAGTTTGATAAGTTCTTTATAGATTTTGGATACTAGCCCTTTATCTGATATGTCATTTGCAAATATTTTCTCCCATTCTGTCATGGACCGGGCAATCTTAATACAATACAGAACCAACAAAAATGTGGCTGGGAGGATGTGTGGAAGAGCTGAAGGGGATTAAGAGGACACTTAAGGTGAGGAGCACTGAGTGATGGACAGAACTGTTGAATCACTGTGTTGTACACCTGAAACGAACATAAGGCTTCATGTTCACTATACTGGAATGAAAAGTAATTAATTAAAAAATACAGTGAAGGGGCGCCTGGGTAGCTCAGTCATTAAGCATCTGCCTTCAGCTCAGGTCATGATCCCAGGGTCCTGGGATCGAGCCCCACATCGGGCTCCTTGCTCAGCGGAAAGCCTGCTTCTCCCTCTCCCACTTCCCCTGCTTGTGTTACCTCTCTCGCTGTCTCTCTCTGTCAAATAATAAATAACTAAAAATTTAAAAATAAATAAAAAATTTAAAAATACAGTGAATAATTCAGTGGCATTTAGTACATTCACAGCATTGTGCAACCATCACGTCTGACTAGCTCCAAAACATTTTCGACAAGAAACCCTGTACCCATTAAGCAGTTTCTCCCCATGCCCCTTCCCCCAATCCCTGCCAACCTGTCATCTACTTTCTGTGGATTACCTATTTTGAATATTTCAAATAACTAAAATCATTTCATGTGTGACCTTTTTGTGACTGGTTTCTTTCGCTTAGCATCCTGTTTTCCGGATTCATCCATGTTGTGACACCTGTCAGTACTTTGTTACTTGAGTAGGATTGCATTGTATGGATACTACATTTGTTTGTCCATTTCTCCTTTGATAGATACCCACAGTCTCTTAATAAGTTTGAAGTTTGAGGGGCGCCTGGGTGGCTCAGTGGGTTATCTGACTCTTTCTTTTGGCTCAGGTCATGATCTCAGGGTCATGGGATAGAGCTCCATTTCGGCCCCTTGCTCAGTGGGGAGTCTGCTTGGGATTCCCTCTTTCATGCTCTCTCTCTGTAAAGAAATAGATAAATTTTTTTAAAAAAGAAAAAACAAGAAGTTTGGGCACAAACAAAATGGTGGCTTGAATACACCCATGTTCATAGTAACATTATTCTCAAGAGCTGAAAGCTGGAAACACCCCGAGTGTCCATCAGGGGATGAATAGATAAACAAAGGTAGCATACACCTGCAATGGAAGATTATTTAATCTTAAAAAGGAAGGAAATGCTGACACATGGAACCACATGGATGAACCTTGTGGACAGTGTACAAAGTGAAATAAGCCAGCTCCAAAAGAGCAAATACTGTCTGATTGCATTTATGAAATGCCTAGAGTAATCTAGATAATAGAGACAGAAAGTAGCACGGTACTTACCAGGGGCCAGAAGGAGGAGAGAGCGAAGCATTGTTTCCTGAAGACAGAGTTTCAGTTTGGGAAGATGAGAAAATTCTGGAGACGTGGGTGGTGATGGTTGCACAACGATAATGTCCTTAGTGCCATTTAACTGTATGCTGAAAAATATGTTTTGTTATGTGTATTTAAAAACTGTTGTCTTGACTCTGAGGTTGATTTTGAAGAACTGGCTGTTGGATAAGGGAATTAGGAAAAAGCAGGTCTATTTTCTCCACTCTCACAAAGGAGCTATTCCTGGATCACATTTGAGGTCATGAAATCTTCTTTGTTCACTGTTAAATTATTTCTTTTTTTTTTTTTGGCCCGATGCTAAGGCTTATTTATAAACAAACATGTGATAACCTAATATTTTACACCCTCAGTTTAACTAAAACACAGCCGTGCTCAGAATGGGCACTCCTTGAGGGGAAAACTTATGACAGGTTATAAAAGAAAATAAAAGTTATAAATCTGTGCAATCTGTTTCTGCCCCAGGTCCACCTTGCTTACTACTCTCTTTTCTTACACAGTAGGATGGGTGATGGTAGACAAGGAAAACTGGAAGAAGCCAGAGAGCTAACACTGAATAGGGAGAAGAGAAAAAGCAGAAAGACTGCCAAGGTTTGATTTATGAGTGAGTCTTAGGGAGCATGGAATGAAGAAAACGGAGACAGCTTGAGGAGGGGAGTTTTGAGTTTTGCTGTGCACTATGGCAGTCTGTGACCCTTGGCATTTTTAACAAACACTGTGGCAGAGATGTAAATTGCCTTTTGATTGCTATTTATTTGAGTGTGATAGGGACATGAGGTAAGGCACAAAGTGACGAGGTCAAATTTGGTTCCCCTTTGCATCTCCAGGACCTAGGAAACTGTCCTAGAGTTGTGACTGAGTCAGCTCTATTTGACAGAGGAGTTGATCCTATGCATGGTCCTTAGGATCTCGTCCTTCTCACTTCCTTTTTTCTCTTGCATTAGCCCCAACATCTTGTGAAGGGCCCTTCTGAGGTGATCAACTGAAAGAAGCAAGAGTGGTTCCCTGTGCAGGGGGAATACTGCAGCAGTTCTCACTTAATGTCATCCTGACACTCTGGGAACAAGCTGAAGCGAGAGAAGAGAATTGTGGTCACAGAAAGTATGTCGAGAATAGCTGTACATCACTTCATGTAGTGCAGGGGGAAGTCAACATGTTCATAAAAGTCCATTCAGCCTGGAAGCCAATAGCTTAAGTCATTCAAACTCAGTCTTGATGGACCATAAACCTGCTGGCAACTTTTCGTATAAAGGACTCTGTAGAAAGATGAATTATATATATTGAATTGAACTTCAAGTAATAACTCTGCCACCTACTCTTTTTCATCCGTGGCCTTCCCAGTCCTATGAATTTTGATGAATTACAAAAAGTTCTATGGCAGCATAATCACTTAAACAAAAAGTTATCTGGGTAATAACACAAGTATCTTTAAACCGGAGAAAAACTCATTTGCCTTTGAGGTTCGATCATTCTTGATTTTCTCACTGCTCTGCTTGCCTTTCTCTGGAATACTGTTCAGAGTAATACCATTTATTCAAGGCTCCAGGTGTTCCTTGGAATCTACCACTCTGTTCTATAAAGGACTCATTCTTGGATGCTTTTGGTCAGATTTCTTCCACCTCCAAGTTCGGATCTTGGCTTTTCGTGGTCAAGCCTGATGCTGCACTGGTCCAAACGAGGGCCTCTTCCATAGAGAAAAGATGCAGGGAGCTTGGCTACGGAGCATCCCAAGATCATGTCAAACCATAAAACAACACATTCTTGGAATCCCACCTAACTGCTTAAATCTTTCTTTTGTAATTTTGATTTGTCTGCACTGCCTTTTCTGAAGACTCAGCTCAAGTATCCTTTCCTTTAGGGAGCTCTCTCTGATTCATTTCCAGGCTAGGTCATGTTATGTGTCTTTCCTATAGACTTTTTTTTAAAAAGATTTTATTTATTTACTTGACAGAGAGAGACACAGTGAGAGAGGGAACACAAGCAGGGGAACTGGGAGAGGGAGAAGCAGGCTTCCCAAAGAGCAGGGAGCCTGATGTGGGGGCTCGATTCCAGGACCCTGGGATCACGACCTGAGCCGAAGGCAGACGTTTAATGACTGAGCCACCCAGGCGCCCCTCCTATAGAATTTTTGATAGTGAGAATTTGATGAAAGTTTGGATTCTCAGGATCTTTGATTTCCCTGGGTTTGGAGAATTCATTCATTCATTCACTCATTTGTTCAACAACAATACTTATTGAGAGCCTACTGTGTTCCAGGCACTGTTCTTGGCATTGGGGACACAGCAGTGAATAAAGCAGACACACATCTTGCCTTCTGGAGCTCACATTTGGCTAGGGAGAGATAGACAAGCATATAAGTAAATACACATATAGTGTATGAGATGGTGGGAAGAGCCATGGGGGAAAATATAGCATGGAAGGGTGATGACAAGTGCTAGGGGAAGGAGGTATTAGAATTTTAAATAGAGTGGTCTCACTGAGAGGGTGACTTTGGAGCAAAACCTGGAAAGAGCACTTCCCCTTATCATAAGAGTTTTGGAGGTGGGAGGTAAAATGGGTCTCTAACGGTAGAAACTCACCAGGTGAGATGCTTATTTTCCCAGCATGCCTTGCAGCTAGAGTAAGGGTGGGTGATCTAGAATAACTGAATCCATGGACCCCAGGATATAAACTGAGGGTTTCAGAGGGGATGGTGTGGGGTGGGAGGATGGGGTAAGAGGCTGATGAGTGCTAAGGAGGGCATGTGTTGTGATGAGCATTGGGTGTTTTACGCAACTAATGAATCACTGAACACTACATCAAAAACTAATGATGCACTATACAGTGGCTCACTGAACATAATAAAAAAAAAGCTGAAAAACATAGAATAAGTGAATCCAAAGACTTTGGGATCTGTCAAGATAAAGAAGCTAGGAGAGTGGAGAAGCCATCCTTCCATAGCTGTGGCAGCCATGTGCTAGCTCCAGGGGTGTGGGACAAGAGGAGTGCAGTGCTGGGGTAGTGCTGTTTAACAGTGTTCACGCACCATGGCTGCAGAGTCTTCACCATGGTATTTTGAGACTGGGTTACTAGCTGGAGCTGAGCCTCCTTTTTCCTGTTTTCTGAGCCTTGTTCTTCGGGCTCTCTGGTGCTTCTGTGAGCTCCCTGGGATATTTCCAGTAAATTTCTTTCTGCTTAAATAAGCCAAAATTGGTTTCTGTTGCTTGCAGCCAATAGCTATGACTGGCACATCCCTATTCTGTTCTGTGCTTGCCACCTTCTGTGCTTCTGTCTCAACATTTTGTAAGGCTTCGTTTACATGTGTGTCTCCTGTTTACCACAAGCTGTTGAGAGGAGAGACCAGATATTTATTATTCATCCTCATGCCTCCGGTGTCTAGCCCAGTGGTTGGCACATAGTAGGAGGTCAGTATGCTTTTGTTGAATCTGTGAATGAACAAGAAAAAGAAAGAACAAATGGACCTTCCTGAGTCCCTGCTTTTCTTCACAGCGTCCTTCCTTTCAAGTAAATCCAGAAGCCATATGCAGCCATGCCAAGGCATCTCTGTCACTCAAGTCTAGAGCCCATCTCTTGCAGTGAAGCATGCAGATTAAAGGTGAATGCTTTTCCTTTGCTATCTAAAGCAGCTTTCCCCCAGGATACCACTGCAGAACTCATTGCTTTTAGGAAGAGAAAAACATGGAAAAATTAGTCCTCAATTTGATTTCTAAAAGGGAAACTGAAAATCTGTTGCCTGCAGAATGGTACCAGGACATCTAGACTCTGCTGAAGAACTGATGGTCTTGGGTGTATCATTTCCATAGGCCCCAGTTTCTTCTGAAAAATGGGGAGATGAAGTTAGATCAAGTGTCCCAATAGGTATACTGTTGACATCATGGGCTGGATTATTCTTTGTTGTGGAAGCTGTTCTGTGCATCGTGGAATGTCTAGAAGCATCCCTGGCCTCTACTCAGTAGATGCCAATAGTATTTCTCTAACTGTGACAGACAGTGTCCCTAGACATTGCCAGATATCCTTCAGCCATAAAATCACCCCTGGTAGAGAACCACTGAATTAGATGATATGAGATGATAAACCATTTTCAAGTTCCAGGGCTGGAGCAAGAGTTGGGGCTCTGCCATCTCCTAGCACCTAGCCCTGTGTGTGGCATCATGGCAAGCACTAAGGACAAGCTGAATGAGTGAGATGAAATACACAGTTCCTTCCAGCCAGATAACTTCTTTGGCACCAAGAGAATCACATAGATGGTGAGATACTCATTACGGATGTGACTACCCCTACTTGAGAACTGTTTAACATTCCTGGATAGAAACGAACTAAAGATAGAGGCCGGCGCTATGGAAAAAAGAGGTCTGTCTTGCCAGGTTAGCAACAAATAGTGACTATAATTATCAAGGAGGATCCACTCAGTTCTGACAGCTGTCTCAGATCGTGTCCCCTGAAAGTTAACTCTGAATTTTATGAATATGATGAAAAGTTTAGTTGAGACGAATAAGTCCAGATCTTGGAATGAGAATTGTACACAGTTTAGTGTTCACATAGCAATAGGTTATATGTATTGATCATGAATATTAATTTCCAGTTCTTAAATTGCTTATTGTCTTTTGCTCTGTGTGATTATGATATCACCATCATCAGTGTCATGACCTTCATCATGGACTGGTGCTCTCACTCTGACATCCTACAGTTAGAACTCTTCTATTGGACCTATCAGGCTTATATGTTATCATATTCCAATAATTCCCTTTGATTCAGGAGGAATCTTTTGAGCACTTACCGTGGTCACCAACTCTTGTGACTCACCATCTCCCCTCTGCTTCTCTTCCACATCCTGCTGTGCCTGTAAGGCAGTTCCCTCTATTTTTTTTTTTTTTTTGCCTGTGACCCCCACCCCCTACCCCTCCCCTTGTTCTGGGAAATTAGGAGTCCATAATCGCCAGCCTCCTCTCTTTCCTCAGCCTCTACTTAGCCATTTCCTCCCTCTCTCTGCTTTGACCCTGGTTCTTGGTCGGGGGGGGGGACAGGCATCCATTCTTGATGCCCCTCAGGTGCTGCCTGTGTTTTCCTACCCTGCATATTTCAGGATCGGGGGTGGGTTTCAAGATTTGTGTCCTCCCTCTTCTTTGCCCCCTTGCCATTTCTTTGAGATCCATGGAGCATAATGGCCTCCTCCTCATTACCATTTTCTCCCTTCCCCTGCTTATTCACCTAATTCATGGAAGACTTGGGTGCCGGGCCCACAGCCTTCCTCTCTGTCTTGATTCTTGTCGTTGGCCTAGGTGGCCTCTATGTGCACGTGGAGGACCCAGCCTCCACACAGGGCACTCATTTTCTCAAACGACTCCTTTGCAGTGATCACCTCTGTCACCACTCCTACCATGGTGCCCTGGATCTCCGCCCTGGCTTGCACCACCTCCAGATGAACACCATGGCTCCTTTCAACCCTGATCTCTTCTTTCCAGTGTGTTCCATCCGTCATTTCTCCTCTGCCCTCAGGGTGCTCTTCCCTAAGACCTCCTTGGCTTTCTCTGTCCTTTAGGTGCTCCCTCGAGGTGCTCTCATCTCTCAGCTGAGCTTAGAGTTCCCAGCCCATGATTCAGTGATTCTGATGAAATCTGAGTAAACCCCAATCCCTGGGTGAACCAAAGCATCCATGTTCGCCTTGAATGCCAATGGTGGAAATCACACAGCAGGGCAGCTTGGAATGACTGTGAGTTCTTGCCAACCAGCCTCACGTGTACCCTCGTGGAGATTGCCCATTCTGTGCTTTCCTGGGCAGCTCCCTTTCCCGCTCTCCAGAATCCCTCCAGCAGACATTTCCCACTCTCCTTAAACTCTGATTGACGCCACCTTCCTCTTTCATTCTCAACATAATGTGAGCGATGGGACGGGTATTGCTTGACATAGAAGATGGGAACCTTCAGATTGGAACTCTGTGAACATCCCTCCAAGAAAGGGAACCATCCCTTCCTCCCGTGACAGTGGTCAGCATCCTCCACAAAGGCCACTGGAAGCACACCTGTCTTTAAACACAGTGGCTTCTTTACTCATCCTGAGGGAGAACACACATCATGGGGACTGTGGGGCTGATCCAGAAGGAAGAGGGTGTTAGAAAGAATTTACAGGATTTGGGCTTTGGGCGGATGTTTTTGGGAGTGTTCAAGGAAGCAGGGGTGTGCTCTGGACTGGGTTCTGATGCGAGGCGAGACAGTTCTGGGATCGGGTAGCTCCATCAGTCTTTTCTAGAAGGAGGTGTGAGGAGCTTGATGAACGGTGTCATTCAGAAGGAAGTCACTTGCTCGTATCAGCCTGGAGAGAGGATGATTGGCATTTTGGGGTGGGCACGACAAGCTGGTTTTTGTGTGTTTGGACAAAAGAGCAGGTGTTTCTATTTTGTGTCCCTTCATCACCCACCGGGGCCACGGCACCTCGAGTTGCTGTTCTGCAAGGTCATTTGTGTCCAACAGGAGAAACACGTGGTGTCTCCTTGAGTGCCAGGCCCGCTGCGACCAGCCATGCAGCCTGGCTCATGGTGCCAGGCTGCCTCCTCGTTGTCTGCACTGCTCTTCCTTCTTTCCCAGTGGAGGGGGAAGCCTTCAAAAGACAAATAGGTGTTTGTCAGGCAGAAGAAACTAGCCTGGCCATGGAAGCCCAGGGCTGTGTCAGCGGTACCTGACATTGGGCCAGGGAACGGGAAGCAAGAGAGAATTCTGGAGAGGTTGTCAGAGAATGATATGCGGGAGGATCAAAGGGTTTCAAGTCGGGGAGCTGACGTGCTCCAGGGTTTTGGGCGATCCCCAGCAGCTGCATGGAGATGACTTGGTGACAAAGGGCAAGTCTGTTCCCCTTTCCTTCCCTGGTGCCCCACCCCTGGCTCACGTCCCTTCTCCTATCTGCTCTGTTGCAACACGTCCTTCTCGTTCTGCCTGCTTCTCATCCAGCTCCCTCTCCCATCCACGTGCTTCTGCTCTGGCCAGGGTGATTTTTTTTTTGGAATCCCTCATCTTCTCCTGTTACTGCATTCCTCAAAACGTTTTGATTCCCCATCAGCCACAAGGTGAGAATCTGCACTGTGTGGGGTGACTCACTTTGCTTTTCCTGATCCTCTCACGGTTCCCTGGGTCTCCCACTCCCAACTGGAAATCTGTATTTCCATGTCTCAGAATTATCGCAAATCCATTCATTCCAAAACTGTGCTTCAGATCCCCTTCCTATATTTTCCTCCTTGTCACCCCCATCCCCCAACTCCGTGAATCGGGCCCCTGTGTCCTTCAGGTCCCAAGTGCAAAAGGAAGGTGTCATCTTGGAACTCTGCTTTTTTTTTAATTTTTTATTGTTATGTTAATAACCATATATTACATCATTTGTTTTGGTGTAGTGTTCCATGATTCATTGTTTGTTCATAACACCCAGTGCTTGGAACTCTGCTTTTACTTCCTTACCCCCTTATGCGATCATTCCCCCAGACCTTTGATTTTATCTGCTAAATACTTCTGGAATCTATCTCCTTTTCTCCACCTTTGCTTCTTCCCTCTCAATCCGAGTAAGGTCATTTGTGGTCTGAGCCATGGTGCTAGTCTGCTCGCTGAGTTTCCAGGCACTTTTACCTCCCCCAAATCCCTATCTCCCCCTGAAGCCAGAGGTTTCTGGAAGGCCTTTCATTGATGTCACTGCCTAGTTTCCTGGCTTCTTGTTTCTGTTCGAGATAGACCCAAACGTTCCTTCTGTGTGTGCATGCCTGCTCCATCCTCCTTCTCCAATCTTGCTTCCCGCTCACCTTCCCTGCCCTACACGATCCTGTCAGTCTTTCCAATGTGCCCTGTGCCTGCCGGCCTTGGAGCGGCTTGGCTGCTCCCTCTGCCCGAGATGCTTTTTCCCCCACCCCCTTTGCCTCATGAGCTCTTGTCTTCCCTCAGATGACAGCAGTCATTCCACATTCCTTATTGAATGCCTACTCAGTTGCCAGAGGCTCGGTTCTTGTGCGTTTCCAGATGTGACCCAAACAGATCATGATGGAGCTGTTAGCGAGCCTTTCTTCCAGCGAAAGAAGCAGCCAGGAAACACAGAGCCAAGGAATCCAGTGTGTCAGGGGTGCTGGATGCTGTATGAGTGTTGGAAGGGGTTGTCATCTGAGCTGGGATGGCCAAGGCAGGCCCCCTGAGGACAAGGGTGGGGAAAGCCTTGCAGGAGGTGAGAGAGCGTGTCCTGTGCCTGTCTGTGGGAACAGTGTCCCAGGCAAAGAGAAGGGGGAGTAGGAAGGCCTCTGTGGAGGGAGCTGGACTTGTTCCAGGAATGACAAGGCCAGAGTGAGGGAGAAGGGGAAGAGTAGCAGATGGGGTGTTAGGGACTGGGGTGGTGGCTACTGGGGGATTTTGAAGTGAAGAATGAGGTGACCTGACTTGGGTTTTAATGGGATCACTTCAGCTTCTCTGTTGAAAACAGTGAGGGTGGAAGCGGGGAGATCAGTTAGTAGGCTACTGGAATATTCCAAATCAGAGGTGCTGTCAGCTTGGGTCAGGATGGTAGGGGTGGAAATACTGAAAATCGACCAGATTCTGAGTACGTGTTGAAGGGAGAGCTGAAGGGATGTACTGACAGATTGGATGTGTGTGAGGCTGATGAGTCAAAGAAGGTACCCAGTCCTCTGGCTCATGTCAGATGCGGCTCCCTCCCCCCGACACCTGCAGACAAGGTCTAGCTCATTATCTGTTCTCTGTGCATCTCCTTTGTGGCAGTCAGTCCTGTTGCAATGCAGACATCTCATTTAATGTTTGTCTACCCCGTGGGAATAATGGTGCCGAGAGGGACCATGTGTGTCTCAGTGCCATGTGCCTCGTAGACCCCTAGTAAGTATTTCTGAGCCAGCAGAGTGATGAGGAACTGAACGTAGATGCTCAAGGTTCTATTTCCTGATGAGGTCTCCAAATTCCCATGTTCTATTTCACTGGTTTTGAGTGGTCTGTGTATTTTAGAGACCAGGCCAGGGGCTGTAAGATGGAAATTCTATTGTGAGAATTCCAGAAGTTTTTCTATGTCAACCGCATAGAAAAACGTCCCCCTTGATGTGCAAGTGGGTCAGAGGGTCACCTCTTGGGAGATGCAGCATTTTCCGGAGGGCCTAGGCCTTTCCTGTGCACTGATAGCATCTTTCCAGCTCTGCTCAGAGTCCAGGGCTGAGGTTGTGATCTCAAATATTCTAATGGTGGGGGCTGCTGCTTTACCTCCCAAGAGAAGTCATGTCACTTTATTTTTTTAAAGATTTTATTTATTTATTTATTTATTTATTTGAGAGAGAGATTGAGAGAGAGAGAGCCCATGAGAGGGGGGAGGGTCAGAGGGAGAAGCAGACTCCTTGCTGAGCAGGGAGCCCGATTCGGGACTCGATCCTGGGACTCCAGGATCATGACCTGAGCCGAAGGCAGTCACTTAACCAACTGAGCCACCCAGGCACCCAATTCATGTCACTTTAGAATGAGAATATTCTGGTGAGGACAAATTAGCTTCCAAACTTGCCCATCAAGACAGTCAAAAAATCATGACTCTTCTAGATATTTGCCACTCCCCCCAATTTTTCTCAAAGGAACAAATTAAATTTTGGAAAATATCTGTGAAAAACAGTGGTCTTGTATCTAGAATAGTAACTATTTTTCTTTTACAATTCATTTTTTTAAAGATTTTATTTTTAAAAATCTCTGTACCCAATGTGGGGCTGGATGGCACAACCCGCAGATCAAGAGTCACATGCTCTTCCACCTAAGCCAGCAAGGTACCTCTTTAGGATTAACTTTTTAAATGACAAAATGAATATATTTCCCCCATTCAGTATCCTAATTTGAGTATACTGTGTATATAATTTTTCGCCTTGCGTTTTTTAATGGCCAGACGGTATTCCACAGTGTGGTTGTACTTTATGTGACTATTCCTGTGTTCATCATTTTCGTGTCTGTGATTATGCTATTAAGATGCAGCTGTGGTGAACATCTTTGCACGCGTGTTTGAGTTTTCCAGTGAGATGGATTTCAGAGGAGAAGTTTCTGCAAAATGGTCCTCAAAGGGGTTGTGTCAGTTTCTCTTCTCACCATGGTAAATGAGTTGCTAATCACAGAATATTCTCAGTCTCTTAAATTGTTTGTGAACTGGCAGGGGGAAATAGTGTCTCTTTTAAAAATGGAAAGATTTATTTATTTGTGAGAGAGCACGCGGGAGGGTCAGAGGGAAAGGGAGGGAGAGAATCGCAAGCTGACTTCCTGTAAGTGCTGAGCTCAACTGGGGCAGGATCCCACAACCCTAAGACCATGACCTGAGCCAAAATCAAGACCCAGATGCTTAACTGATTGAGCCACCCAGGTGCCCCTTAAATTTATATTTGTATAATCACTAGTAAGACTGAGCATTTTTAGTTGGTCACTATCACTGATAGTTTTTTACATGAACTCTCTCCCCTTATTATTTTCTACTGGGTTGTTGTCTTTTTCCTTGGTTATTTATAGTTTTATTATTGATTTGTAGGAACTTTTTATATGTAGGATAGTAGTCCTTTGCCTCTGTACTTGTTGATGTATTTTCTCTCAAACTGTTGCTTGTCCCATACGTTTCATGATAAGCTTCATTCTGAATCTTATAGTGCCAAATCTGGAAGTCTAACTTCATGGCTTATGGCTTTTAGATAATGCTTTAAATGGCCTTTTTCAATCACTACATTTTCTTTTAGCACTTTTATGGTTTTGGCTTCATTGCTCAGACCGTTCATCTATCCTTGTTATTTTGTATGTTATAAGGTAACAGTTTTTGTCTCTATACCATCTAGTGATGGTCTATATCCCCCATGGATTTGAAACATCACTTGATACTCAATTCTTAAATATACTATAACACAGCCATGGGTTTATCCTTCTTCACTACCAGCTGGACTTGCCTTTTTTCATTTTGATTTCTAAACATTTTGACTTGGGATATAATTTAGTTGTGAATTGATTGAGAGATCCTATGGCTTCCTTCTCAGAGTAAGAATAGGTCTGTACCAGGGAATAGCACCCTTAGTTCATTTGAGCAGCTCTACTCCAGGAAGGAAGAAGAGAAAGGGACACTTGAAAAGGCATGTGTCTAAGTTTGTGAAAGCAATAGCTTTTCAGGAAGCCCTACCATGTAGACTTCAACATACGTGTAACTGGCCAGAAGTAGGCCCATGGCCCTACCCTTAGCTTCAGGAACATGTGGGAGAGGAGAATTTCTCACAGGGCAGACTGATACCTCGAACAAAATTGGGGTCCTCTTAGTAAGGAAGAAGGGGTAGGTGGATATTGAAAGGGGAACTGGAGGGTCAGCTACATCTTATCTTTTTTTTTCCTTTAGAATTTGCCCAGGTAGGGGTGCCTGGGTGGCTTAGTTGGGTTGAGTGTGTGAGACTTGATCTCAGCTCAGGTCTCAATCTCAGGGTTGTGATTTCAAGCACCAGGTTGGGCTCCATGCTGGGCATGGAGCCTACTTAAGAAAAATAAAACAAGAGGAATTTCTCCAGGTATTCCTAAGAGACAGAGGGGGAGGGGAAGGAAGAGAATGGAGGTGGGAGGGCAGGGGAGAGAAGGAATAAAATGCTCAGGTCTTCAGTGTTCAGTTTGATGAGCATTAAGAAATGTATACAGTGGACTCTTCAACAACATGGGTTTGAATTGCAGGGGTCCACTTATATGTGGACTTTTTGATAAATATACTACAGCAATCCAAATGTATTTTCTTTATGATTTTATGACTATTATCTTTAGCTCACTTTATTGAAGGAATATATAATACATCTAACATACAAAATATGTGTTAATTGACCGTTTATGTTTTCAGTAAGGCTTCTGGTCAACAGTAGGCAATCAGTAATGAAATTTTGGGGGAGTTGAAAGTTACATGGAAAGTTTTGACTGCACAGGAGTCAGAATCCCTAACCCCTGCTTGAAACTTGTTCAAGTTTCAACTGTATGTCTGTGTACCACCACCAGAAACAAGACATAAAATTGCAGACTCCAGAAGTTTCCCTTGTATCTCTTTCTAGTCAGTCCTCTTACCCCCACTGGTCATTTTCTGATTTCAGACTCTGTGGTAGATTATATTTGCCTGTTCTTGATGTAATTTAATGGAATCATGCAGTATATATTCCTTTGTCTTCTTTCACTCAGTGTGTTCTTTGAGATTTATCCATGTTGTGTGTACTTATCAAAGATAAACAAAGCCAGATCTAGTTAAAGTGGTGAGGACAGTTTTTAATCAGTAATAACTATTGCAATCAGGAAAAGAGTCCAGCATGAATGAAACCCAACCTCGATTTGTACAGAGGGCTTTTTAAGGAAAGAATGAAGTAGTAAGGACGGGGCCGAAAAAAGTTAGTGAAGTAAAAGATTACAAAAAGTGGAATAGGCGTTGGTCCATTGTAGAACCACCTGGATTTGCTCACTGGGAGACAGGGGCCTGATTTTTCAGTGTTGGCTGAACAAACAGTAGCTACCTTGAGTTTTCTCAGACAGGGACTAAGGGACTGGCATCATCCTAGGTGAGGGGCCTTGAGCTGTTAGAAACTATGTTAGTGTTTGGTCAACTCCATGTTGAGGCCTCAAGGTTGAGGCTTAGTGGAGAAGAGGGCTCAGAGGATGCTGGCTAGTGTTTGGTCAAGGAGAGAGTCTTTATCAGTGTAGTTTCCTCCTTTGTATGTAGGTGCATATACCACAATTTGTTGATCTGTTCATCTGATGATTAGACATTTCTTTGTATCCAAGATTTTGGTCATTGTGAATAAGTTACAATAAATATTCTTACAGAAGTCTTAAATTTCTCCTAAAATTGCTTAGTGGAATTGCTTAGCCACAGGGTGGGGATATACTGAACTGCTAGACTAATTTCCAAAGTGGTTTATCAGTTTACACTTCCCACCAGCAATATAGTAACACTCCAGTTGCTCAACATTCTCGTTAACATCCTGTGTTGTCAGTGAGGGTGAAATAGCATCTCATTATGGTTTCACACTGCATTTCCCTGGTGAGGAAATGTAGTTAGGCATACTTCATGTGTTTATTGGGCATTCCTACATCTTTTGTGAACTGTTCAAGTCTTTTGTCCATTTTGGTTGTTAATGTTGTTTTTAGTTTCAATTTATGGGAGTTTATTATATATTCTGCTTAGGAATTCTTTGTCAGATAGATGCATGATAAATATACACGGATAGGGAAATGAAAATTTAAAATATTTACAATAGCATCAAAAACATAAACTGGTTGAGGGGACTGAGGAGCTCAGTTGATGAATCATGTGACTTTTGATCTCAGCTCAGGTCTTGATCTCAGGGTTGTGAGTTCAAGCCCTGCATTGGGCTCCATGCTGGGTGTGGAGCCTACTTACAAAGCAAAAACAACAAAAAAAGCAAACTGGCTATGAATAAATCTCATGGAAGACATGAAACACCTTTATACAGAAAAGTATAAAACATTTTTGAGAGGAATTCAAGATATGCTTTGTTCATGCATCGGAAGACTTGATGTCATCAAGATTTCTGTTCTCCATGACTTGATTCATGGAAACAATGCAATCCCAGTCAAAATCCTAGCCATCTTTTTAAAATTTTATTTTATTGTTATTATTATTATTTTTTAAATTTTGTATTGTTAAGTTAATTACCAAACATTACATCATTAGTTTTTGATGTAGTGTTCCATGATTCATTGTTTGTGCATAACACCCAGTGCTCCACGCAGAACGTGCCCTCTTTAATACCCATCCCCAGGCTAACCCATCCCCCCACTCCCTCCCCTCTAGAACCCTCAGTTTGTTTTTCAGAGTCCATCGTCTCTCATGGTTCATCTCCACCTCCGATTTACTCCCATTCATTCTTCCCCTCCTGCTATCTTCTTCTCTTTTTTTCTTAACATATATTGCATTATTTGTTTCAGAAGTACATATCTGTGATTCAACAGTCTTGCACAACTCACAGCGCTCACCATAGCACATACCCTCCCCAGTGTCTATCACCCAGCCACCCCATCCCTCCCACCCCCCCACCACTCCAGCAACCCTCAGTTTGTTTCCTGAGATTAAGAATTCCTCATATCAGTGAGGTCATATGATACATGATTATTATTATTTTTTTACTTCTTTTTCTGGGTTCTTTTTTTTTATTATGTTATGTTAGTCACCATAGAATACATCATTACTTTTTCATGTAGTGATCCATGCTTCATTGTTTTATCATTTTTTAAAGATTTTATTTATTTGAGAGAGAGAAAAACTGAGATAGCGACAGAGAGTACAAGTGGGAGGTGAGGGAGAAGTAGGTTCTCCCCCAGCCCCCAAAAGGGAGCCCCATGTGGAGCTTGATCCCATGCCCATAGGATCCAACAGTACGTTAAAACCAGTATTCACCACGACCAAGTGGGTTTTATTCCTGGGCTGTAAGGGTGGTTCAACACTGTTCAACATGATACATCACATTAATAAAAGAAAGGACAAGAGCCATATGATCCTCTCAATTGAGGCAGAAAAAGCACTGGACAAAATGCAGCATCCCTTCTTGATTAAAACTCTCCACACTATAGGAATAGAGGGAATATAC
>NW_027397522.1:5323-25602 GCF_003265705.2 Callorhinus ursinus | reverse complement strand
CTTATCTAATAAAAACTTGAAGTACAATCACAATGAGAATACCTACTTAAAGACGATGGAGTTATTGACCTGAAAATAGAAACCAAACTTGTAAAACGCTAGGAGGTATTTCTGTTAAAATCGGCTTTCTTGCCTACAACTACTACCAATCATACTGATATTGTTGAAGGTTAACAAATGCAATAAGAAAAAAATAATCAGTATGATATTTGGAGAAAATATCAAGTTATTTTTAGTCTGTTATTATTTTTCACTGGGTTTGATAACTAGGAAGCTTAAAGGTTTACAGAAATGCTAGAATGAAATGACTTTGGCAGCTGTTTGGATAATATACATTATCCAAAATAAATATGCAAAATTAATTGCTCTATGTTTTTCCTTAGTGATACCAATGAGAAATGAAAATGAAGCAAGATACCATGAAAATTTTAAAGGAAAACATTGAAAAACTAAGGATAAGTAAAACACCTATCTAAATAATACTATAAAACTATGAGAAAGATTTGGACCAATGAAAAGATATGCTATGTTCAAAAACAGAATGGTTACTAGAACAAAATTACAAGTTCTCCAAAGTTAATATATAAATTTAATATAAAATAAAATTTTAAAATTCCAATTCAGGGGCGCCTGGCTCAGTCGTTAAGCATCTGCCTTCGGCTCAGGTCATGATCCCAGGGTCATGGGATCGAGCCCCGCATCGGGATCCCTGCTCCGTGGGAAGCCTGTTTCTCCCTCTCCCAATCCCACTGTTGTGTTCTCTCTCTCACTGTCTCTCTCTGTCAAATAAATAAAGGAAATCTTTTTTAAAAATTCCAATTCAGGTACTTAAAATTGGACAAAATGATACTAAAATTTATCGAGAGTACTCTTCTCATAAAATTTTAGAGAATGGTGCTAAAAGGAACAGGGCAGAGGAGACCTTGACTTCACAGATCATAGGGTATACTATAAATTTATACAGTCCAGAAGAGACTCAGATTAGATTTAAAGAGGCACATAAGCTGAAAGTGAAGAAATTAGAAAAAGAGCGGTCACAAATTCGTCATCAGAAGAAAACAAATATGGTTACACTTACCCCAGACAAAATAGACTTTAAGTCAAAAACTGTCTCAATAGACAAAGAAGGCCCTTATAGGGTGGTGAATGGGTCCATTCTACAGGATAATTGAATAATTATAAATATATTTGCACACAACCTCAGAGCACCTAAATATGTCAAGCAAATATGGACAGATCTGAAGGGAGAAATAGATAATAATAGTAGGGGACTTCATGACCACACTTTCAACAATGGATAAGCCATCTAGACAGAAAATCAATATGGAAACACTGGACTTCAACTCTACTTTAGGCCAAATGGACTGATAGACCCATGCAGGACATTCTATCCAATAGAAAAAGAATGTACATTCTTCCCAAATGCACATGGAACATTCCCCAGGATCGATGACATTTTAGTTCACAAAACCAGGCTTAACAAATTTCAGAAGATTGAAATCATTTCAACTATCTTTCTCATGACAATGTAGTGAAACTAAAAATAAAAATAAAAACAAGAAGAGAGAAAGAAAGGATTTGGGCCATTATCTTACACAACTCACAGAAAACAGCTCAAAATGGAGGGAACTGAAGGGAAAAAAAATGAACACCTGCCTGAGCTACCCAGGTGAGTCCATCAGGAGCACCAGCAACACAGCAGTCTCCGAAGGGAAGGTAGGAGGTCAATGTCAGACAGGCAATTGGAACAAAGAATGGCTGAAAACTTTGCAAATGTACTGAAAGTCATGAATCTAAATACTCGAGAATTTCCATGTGCTTCAAGCAGGATGCATCACAGAGACTCAGACTGCCAAGAACCAAGAGAAAAAACACTGAGAAAAGTCCAAGAGAAGCAATTCGCAATGTGCCAGGGATCAACAGTAAGCTTAGATCAGTTTCCCACCTGAAGCCATGTAGTCCAGGAGTCAGCAGGATGACAAAATAACATCTGTAAAGGCGCCTGGGTGGCTGAGTCAGTGAATCAGCTCCCTTCAGGTGAGGTCATGATCCTGGGGTCCTGGGATCGAGCCCCACGTTTGGCTCCCTGCTCTGTGGGGAGCTTGCTTCTCCCTCCCCTCCCTGCTTGTGTTCCCTCTCTCGCTGTCTCTCCTTCTCTCTATCTCAAAGCAAGTCTTTAAAAAAAATAAAATCGGTAAAGAGAACTACATGGGAAATATTTTAAAAATAGCATTAAAAGCTTTCTGGTTTCTCGTTCTCTCTAATTTCCTACCTAATTAAAAATATGAGTGTGCAGATGACAGTGGAGAGAACGAGTGACCAGGAAGATCTGAGCTCACCTCTTCCCATGGACACGACGACACAATCGGAACGCTGCCCACTCTGTAAAGGACCTGAAGACTGGAGGACAGGCCTTCTGCAGTGAGGGGCTTGAGGAGAGGGCCACATCCACAGGGCAGCGGGGGCTCAGACGAAGTCCGGAGCCAAAACCCAAGCACAAATAGCCACAATCCAAAAGAATATCAGAGACGCAGAGATCCTCCGTGAGGAGTGAGGCAACCAAGCCCCACATCGTGTACCCCACGTCTGAGGACCTCCCCAGGAAGATGAACCTGCATAATGTCTGGCTTTGAAAATCTTCACAGCTTATCTTGGGGAACTTTGAAAATTAGGCGGACATCACTCTGGGAGAGCTGGAGGCTCCCCTCTTACACCGCCGGCATAGGGCGTCAGCCCATCTGACACCTAGCATGGGGGAAGCAGTTTGGAGATTTATTGTCTAACATAGCGTGTGTGCTGGAGGGCAAGGATCGGTAGGGGCTTTCTCTGGGATCAGAATGCCCAGCCCTCAGCACCCTTCTGCCCTCCTTCTGAAGTTACCCTGGTGTTGGCAGGAGCCAATACTCACGCTTTCCATCTATCTTGCTAGCACTCCACACCCTGCTGGTCCCCTGTGGACCCACCTCCCCAACACTCCCACCCCAGCAGGTGCCCCTACAAAGTGGATCAGGCCCCACCATTCCTGGCGGGCACTTTGGCTGGGACCAGCATTCCTGCAAGGAGACTCCTGTCCGGGGAGGATGGGAGAGAGTGCGACCCAGCAGCGCACACACAAAAGCTGGGGCTGGGCCTCTTGCCTCACTGTGCTGGGAGTAGGGGTTCTGTATCTGATCTGGCAATCCCCCCCCAGCAAACCCGTCACCTAAGGCCAGGCCTCCCAGCAGCCGCACTGGTACCAGCAGGCCCCCAGTTATGGAGGCCGGTCACTGCCAACAGCCGGCCCGAGGGCAAGCACTGTCACTCAGCACTCCTGCAGCACTCATGACAGGGGACACAGGGTCTGGTGACGAGGGTGACAGTGCTGCCTAGCCCCACGGGACACCTTCTCTATAAGACCAGGAGACACAGCCGACCTAATGCACAGAAACAAATACCATATCAGACAAAATGAGGAGACAGAGAAAATATGGGGGTATAAGGCTCAAAGCAATGAAGATCTAACTTAATTTTATCCAGGTAGTTAATGAATTGCCCTAACATAACTTACTGAATAATCCTTTCATCAGTGATTTCAAATCTATAGTCTTATGAAATGTGGGTTTATTTCTGGACTTGCTTTTCTGTGCCATGATCTATGGTCTCTGCTAAATTCTAAGGCTGTCCCTATTCCATCCAGAGCCTCTAAATTCTCAGAAATAGACTTGGCATTGCCTCAGAGATTTGTGTTTGCGGTCTCGTCTCTTACACTAGACTGCGGGTTCCTTGAGGGCAGGGGATCTTATTCTTGCCGGCACCTGAGCAAGTACGGTGCAGGGAGGAAGGAAGGGCATAGAAGCATCAAAAGAAGTGGGCACGCTCCAGCACAAGGTGGTCAGATTTAGCAAATAAAGGTACTGGTTGCCCAGTCATGGTAGAATATCACATAAACAAGTAATTTTTGTATAACAATGTCCCGTACAATATTAGGAACATATCCTAAAAAGTCATTTGTTACCTGGCTGAGATTCTAAGCAGGGGTCCTGTATTTTATCTGTGATTAAAAGTGCCCCAGTAGGCACTCACGCATCTGGTAAACTGGACCATTTCCCTGTTGTTACTCCGCACTTGCTCCTTAAAGGAACTATTCACGGGTACACGAGAGACACAAGCCCACATAGCCTATAAACTCAGTCCAAATGGTTCCTCTCTTGTGCCAGGCACCACAACAACTGAAGGGTTATAATGATGAGCAAAATTCAGCCTGGCCCTCATTCATGGAGTTTACTGTTTAGTGGGATAAATGGCCATGAATCTCATGGTCAAGGCTTTTATTGGAAAAGTATAAGGAGGTACAAGAATGCATAGCAGGGGACTGAATCTGGTGGGGTGGGTACTCAACCCCCTAAACAAGGGATAATTGAGTCAGAGCTCATTATGTATCTAGGAGAGAGAATTCCAGGAAAGAGAACAGTATGTGCAAAGGTCCTGAGGAGGGAGGGCCCAGGTGGGAGGATCTGAGGTGAGTGAGGGAGTAAGCGAGAGGGGGCTGTAGAGGCAGGACTGGGCCCAATCCTAGGGGCCGACAGTGAGTCGGGGCCAGTGCAGATCTTAGCAAGGCATTACATAATGCTGCTGGGTTTCTGGAGCTGGCTGTGGCCACAATACTAGATTGGGTGGTTGGAAGGGGCCGGCGTGGAGAGTACCAGGGATCTCTGGGCGGGTGGACAGTGGCCTCACAGGCAATGGAGGGGGGAAAGTAGCCTGCACTGCACTCAGTCACGGTGGAACCACGGTGGAAGGCAGGCAAGGGGAGAAGCATCAATGAGACCCTGGCACAGCAAGGGCAGACCTCCACTGTTCCTGGGGAGGGGGTGTTAACCTACAGCGAGAAGGTGGAGCCGGACCTGGTGTGGGAAGTGTGAGGGAGCCCATGAGTTGCCATGTACACAGGAGGGCTGATGCCAAGATGGCAGAGCCAGGGAGACCCTCGTGCACCCAGCTGCAGAGCTGGGGCAGAGGGGATACACGCTTCTCCCAGCCTCCCCTCCATGAGCTTCATGGACATCCTGCAGGTAGGCGGCATTACCCCCGCCGCACTTTGCAGGGGGCAACTGCAGTTCAGAGCCTTTCCCAGATGACAGAGCTGGTACAGGGCAGAGTCAGCATTCGAACTCACATCTGTTTAGCTACTAAGCCCGCACTCTGTCCTGTGTGCCAGGAGCCCCCTCCTGTCCCGTGACCCTCACAGGGATGCTATAACAAGGTCCAAGAGTTAAGATGGAGAGCTCCAATTTCAGCAGGGGAGGAGATTGGGTAGGTGGGAAGGCTAATTCTCATTTCCTGCAGTTCTGCAAGGTGATCCGCCCGGGAACCTGCAAGGCTGGGTCAATTTAGGGCACCCAGAGTGGACATGGCCACCCTGGCCACAAGCTGTGGTCAGTAGAGGAGCTTGAAATTTCTGGGCACCTGCCTGTCCTCCCATTTGTGCTTCTCCCCAGGTGGTTCCCACATGCAGTCAGGTAATGACCCACTGGGACATCAGCTACTCTCAGGCTGGAGTATCTCATAAAGGCCTCCCCCCAAACCCACCCCACTGCACTGCCCAGTATCCCAGCTAATCTGAGTTTTGAACTAAGATCTTTAAAGGCCCAATCCCGGGGTGCCTGGGTGGCTCAGTCGTTAAGTGTCTGCCTTCAGCTCAGGTCATGTTCCTGGGGTCCTGGGATCGAGCCCCACATCGGGCTCCCTGCTCCGTGGGAAGCCTGCTTCTCCCTCTCCCACTCCCCCTGATTGTGTTCCCCCTCTTGCTGTGTCTCTTTCTGTCAAATAAATAAATAAAATCTTTAAAAAAATAAAAATAAAGCTCAAGACCCCTTAAAAATTATTGTCTACCCCCAGCTCTGAAATACAGCTGACCTTTGAATACTGTGGGGGTCAGTGATGCTGACCCCACATGAAGCCACAGATCTGCATATAACATTTGACCACCCCCCAAAAAAACATAGCTACTGATAGCCTAATATTGACCAGAATCCCTACCAACAACATAAAGCATTGATTAGCACATATTTTGAATGTTGGATATATTATATACTAAGTTCTTACAATAAAGTAAACTAGAGAAAAGGAAAGGTTAATAAGAAAATAACAAGGAAGAAAAAATGCATTCATAGTACCATACTGTATTCACCAGGGAAAAAAATCCACCTATCAGTGGACCCACAGATTTCAGGCCCGAGTTGCTCAAGGCTCAAGTATATAACTCAAAATAAAACAAGACTAACATGGCACAGCTGGGTGGCTCAGTCTCTGAGCATCTGCCTTCAGCTCAGGTCATGATCCCAGGGTCCTGAGATTGAGCCCCGCATCGGGCTCCAAGCTCGGTGGGAAGCCTGCTTCTCCCTCTCTCACTCCACCGCTTGTCTTTCCCCTCTACACAATGCTCTGGCCTTAGCTGAGTTCCCACGGTTGTACCTCATTCTCCAGAACAAGTTCATTCTCCCTGAGGGAGACTCTGTATGCATTAAAAACCCAAATCCCCATGATTTCTCTGGAGAAGGGTCTATCCAAGTCCTTTGTCTATTTTAAAATTAGGTGGTCTTTTTGTTGAGGAGTTATAAAACTCTTTACGTATTCTGGACAACAGACTCTTACTAGATACATAATGTACAAATATTTCCTTCTGGGGGCTGTCTTTTCACTTTCAGGATAGTCACTTCTGATGTACAAAGATTTGTAATTTTTATTTACATTTTTTTAAGAGTGAGGGAGAGAGAGTGTGTGAGCGGTCGGGGGCAGAGCGAGAGGGAGAGAGACTCTCAAGCAGGCCCTACACTCAGCGTGGAGCCTAACATGGGGTTTGATATCATGACCCTGACATCATGATCTGAGCCAAAATTAAGTTAGATGCTTAACTGCCTGAGCCACCCAGGCATGCTGAAATGATTTTTAATTTTGAGGATATTATTTTTCTTTCTTTTCTTATGCTTTGCTATCAGAGCTAAAAGTATTGCTAAATCCAAAGTTATGTAGATTTATCCCTATTTATTTCTTCTAGAGTTTATAATTTTACCTCTTACATTTAAGCCTTTACTTATTTTGAGCTAACGTTTCTATGTGGAATGAGGTAAGTGTCCAGTTTCATTCCTCTGCACATGGATAACCATTTGTCCCCCAATGTAATTTTGTCCACCCTTGTCAAAATTCAGTGGACCATAGAAGAAGGGATTTATTTCTGGTCTCAGTTAAATCCCACTGATCTGTATGCATACCTTTTGAAAAGGGTATGCATAACAATAAAATTGTAATTTTATATATTTATTTAAATATTTTTAAATTTAAATTCAATTAATTAACCTATAATGTATTATTTGCTTCATGGTGAATGCCTAACTTTACGACAGCATTACAACGTTTTCTTGACTGTTGCTTTGTATTAGATTTGAACTTTGGAAGTATGACCTTTTACCTTTGATTTTCTTTTTCAAGATTGTTCTGGCTATCTTGTGGTCCCTTGAAATTCCATACGACTCTTATGGTTTGCTTGTGCATTTCTTCCCAAAGGACTTTGTGAATTTTCTTGGGAACACATTGAATTTCCACATCGCCTTGTGTTCTAATGCCATCTTATAAATAGCATGTTTTTTCATCACCATGGGGTGTCTTCAGAATTCTTTAGGTTTCCCTTACTTTCAGCAATGTTTTGTAACATTCAGTGTACAAGATGTGCACCTTGATTACATCTATAACTAAATATTTGGTTAATGTTGATGTTCCCTAAAATGGAATTGTTTTCTTAAATTCCTTTTTGGATGATTCATTGCTAGTGTATACAAATAAGAGATATTTTTGTGTATTGATATTTTGTCCTGTAACTGTGCTGAATTAGGTAACTGGCTGTAATCATTTTTTGTTGATTCTTTAGGAAGCTCTATATAAGATGATGTCATCCCTGGTCTCTGAAGAGACAGAGTTCTAGTGTTTCCTTTCATATGTGGATGCCTTCTTTCTTGGCTTATCATTCTGGGTAGAACTTTCAGTCCAATATTGAGCAACAGGTGAAAACCAGCATGCTGTCCTTCTTCCTGATTTCAGAGTAGAGCTCTCCAACTTCAGACTTAAGCATGTGTTTGCTAGAGATTTAATGAGAAAATTATTCCTTATTCCTGCTTTCATGAGTATTTATATCAGCAACAGACATTGGACTTTGGTTAGAACATTTTCCACATCAATTAATATGACCACATGTTTTTATTTAAGAATTCATTGTGCTGTATAACATTGCTTGTTTTACTCTATTGAATAACCTTTGAGGTGTTTGTGCAGTCACTTGCTTAGGGTGCACAGTCTATTTATGAGCTCTTGATTTTGCAATTCTTCTGATCTGGCTTCTTACATCTCTTTTAAGAAAGGTACAGGAATGTATTTTGCTGATTTTGTGGGGTTGGTAATAGTGGTTAGGGCTAGGGTTAGGAGTTAGGGATTAGGGTTAAGGTTAGGGTCTCCCTGTCCTCTGCTGCACAGAACCCATTCTCCCCTGGTAACTAGAGTGATATTTTCGGAACATAACCTTTTGGCCTTTCTGTGGTATGATCCCCTCCTACCCGTCCTCTCCAGCCTCACCTTTTCCACCACAGCCACCCTTCTGTGGGCCACCCAAGTGTGTGGTCATCCACCTGTGCCCTGGGCCTGACTACAAGCCTTTGGTTTTGCTCTGCCATCTGCCGGGATCACTCTTCTATCCCCCCGCTTCATATCTGAATTGTTTCCCCATTGGCTGGTTCTGGACTTGCCCTCTGGTGACCTGACCCATGTGTGCTGGTTGAGTGTGCTTATCCCCTATTTAATGTAGTGACCGCCTTCCCTGTGTGAGCGATTTACTAACCTGCTGGGTATGGGGCAGGCCCAAGGAAGTAGCCTTAGCGCCTATGCAAAAACATCAGTCTCAGAGGGGCTCACCACACTTGCCTATAATGGGGGAGCTGCTGTCCTCACAGGGGGGAGCCGGTAGTACCCTTAAAGGGGGACCAGCCATGGGACGTGGTTGGATAAGTCTTTGAACTCTTTGTTGGGGGGGAGATGTAGACCTGGACCTGGAAGCTTACACCCTTGGATTCAAGCCTGGGGCCTAAGCAAGCCCCTTCTTCTTCCTGGTGTCCTCTTTAGCCTTCCCTGTTCACAGGCTGGACCTGATTCCTGATGTGGCAGAGTTTGAGGGTGACTACTCCTAGGAATACCAGTGGCTTACTGAGCACCTTGTCAGCAGGATGCTCAGTAGCCTTCCAGGGAGGACCCTACAAGAAGTGGAGACAGGTCTGTGGGGTCCAGTGGCAGCCCACTCAAAGTAATTTGGGACAGGTGGCCAGCCCCTCTAATTCTAGCCGCTCTGTAAGACATAGAAATGAGGGCTGTGCCCAAAGGTGCTTCCTTCCTGGAAGGTGGGATGGGATCTGCAGGGGGGTGACCAGTGGAGGGCACCTACAGGGTTGGCACAGAAGCTCAGCACAGGGGTAGTGTTCATGGCTCCAGCATGGGTTTCAGCCTCCGAAGCCTCACGCCCCCCTTTAGAAGACAGGCTGCTGATGGCCCCCATCTCTGGGAACAGATATTAGGGAGGTCCTGCTGGCAGATTTCCTCAGGAATGTCAGGAGGTGACCGTTGCTTAAAGCAGCCCAGGGCCTGCCCCCTTGAAGAAGGTGGACACATCCATGGCCCCAATTGTGGTGTCCTGTTGCCAGCCTCTGGCAGTGACCCTCTTCCTGCCCTGTCCACTGCCCCTGTGGATGCATGGTCTTCCTGGAGCTGTTCCTGCAGAGAGCAGAGAAGCACTACATGCTGGGGCATGGGGTCACCTACTAAATTTTCACCAATCAGCCAGCTGCCGGGCCCCGTGTGCCCCTCAAGGTAGGCCGGAGGGTGGTTGTCCTCATGGTGGACACAGGGTCACTTACTACATCTTCACCGACCAGCTGATTGCTGTGCCCTGTGTGCCACTCTGGGAGGGCCAGAGGGTGGTGGTCGTCGAGGCCCGCGGCATCCGGCTCTGGCAGGATATGTCCATGCAGCACATAGCGATGATCAGCTGCTTCCGCGAGCAGCGCTTCCTCTGTGACGTGAATGACCTGGTGTCCGTGGACGTGGATGTGGGAATGAAGTTCTGGGACCATGTGGGTATATTGATCCTGTCCCCCCTCTTTGGCACCGCACACCTCGTTTTCTACTGGGTAGCTCCTGAGGACTTTACCTACGAGCGCTGACCACAGTCCCAGACCCACATTCCCAGGTACCAGGGCAACTTTTAATACATGGGGGCCTTTTTTGTGGTATTGGTGGTGGAGTTTCCCCGACTGACCTCGGCTTGTCACCAGGAGATGGTGGTCAACTGGGCCAATGGGATTGAGGCTGTGTGGCCTGATAAGAGCCACCTGAACAGGTATCTGCTGGGCCACAGGCCCACCAAGGTGCTGTCCCCGGAGGACCTGTGGGACACACGGTTACTGGGCTGGACTCCCCATCATTCCCCGGGTCATGAAGAAGCTGAGATCCATGGCTGTGCCCAAGAATCAACAGGGCACCCAGAACTCATGAGGGGCTGTCCCCGGAGGAGTTGTGGGACCTGCGGTATTGGGCTATCCACTGAAGGACCTCTGAGACCCGCAGCTGATGGGCTGGCCTCTGTCATGAAGAAGCTGAGATTTGTGGCTGTGCCCAAGTATCACCAGGACATTTGGAAGTCACGAGGGGCTGCCCCCTTCTCCATCAGTGGGTGCTGCCTTGAGCGTATCGGTCAGAGCATATTCCTACTTCTGTCCACTTGAGGGAAACTGTGGAGCTCAGCACTGCTTGCACAGGCACGCCAGCGCCCCAACCAGGCCTGCGCACAGGAGACATGCCTGGGGGCACAAGTTCGTCTCTTTGTGGTTACTACATATTGATCACTTCCGGGTCCTTTGCTGCTGTGAACAGCTCCAGTTTTATGTCGGATGTTTTTCTGTGTCAATGCTGGGCAACCATCTTGAAAAGAACAATGGTTTTCTCCGTGGTTCTCAACAAATGTTGTATGTTGGGGCTGGGAGCAGCCCTGATGCAGGCATGGAGCCAGAACGGGTGCTGGCTGGGTCTTCCCTTCCAGTCCTTACACCTCACCGCGGCCATGGGGCTTCAGGGTCAAGGGTGCGCCGAGCCACCTCCCAGACCCCCAGGGCCCTCCCCAGCAGAGGCCTTGGCCGCGGCCACTAGCTCAGCCTCCAGGAGCGTGGAGCCCTCTGGGCTATATAAGGTTCCTGCCTTGGTTTTAAATGGCTATTTCTGTGCTGGTGTTTGTGAACTGTGGGCACTCGCTCTGTCTGGATACGCATCCCTTTGGGATCCTCAGTGTCTACCAGTGGGTTTGCACTTGTGCACTTTCTCTGGACCAGCTGCCTGTGCTGTGTCTTAGCAAGCCATAACTGAGCTCAGTCACCCAACAAGGGGCAGAGCATGAGAGCAAGAACTAAGATACAGGCTCCCTGCTCCTGGGTCCTCTAGGGACTCGCGATGGCCCCGACATCCTGACTCACTTCTTTTGTATTGTGGTATAAGGGACATACACCTGATACCATGAAGCCTGTTTCAGTGTCAATAAGTATATTCCCTGTTCTGCACCGGCTACCTCTGTCCATTGACACAATGTTTTCATCATCCCAAACTGAACCTCTACCCACGAGACCCTAACTCCCCATTCCCCTTCCCTGCCCCGCCACCCAGCAGGTCCTTCCACCTCTGTGAATGGGAGTGTTCTCGATCCCTCACAAATGGAGTCCTCCGGTTTGCGTCCTTTAGGGACTGGCTTATTTCACATGGCATAATGGCCTCAAGGTCTGTCCCTGTGAGCCTGAACCTGACCCACTTTACACCCAAAAGTGTGGCTCAGCCCTCTCCTATCTGAGCCGAACCTCCTCAGTCACCTCTGCTCCCCTCACCTTTCTCCTCAGCCTGAAGATGATCGCAGCCAGTCTGCAGCTTTGAAGACCTGTTCAGTCCGGATACCAGGCACATACTCCGGGGGCCTCGGGCCTCACCTATACCCCATCTGTCCACGTCAGGTTCCTGCCCCCTCCCCCAGCTGACCACTTGCACCTCCCACAGGTGTCCCCATCTCAGGAGAGGGAAACACCAAGTCCAGACCCTTGGAGTCCTCTGGGACTTCTTGCTTGCTAACAACTCTCCCAGCAGTGAAGTGGCTACTGGAGGACATTCAATGTCCAAAACATTTAAAGGTATGCATAAGTCTCTGTTACCTTAGGCAATGGATAACAGTTGGGGCAAATATAAACTGAGCAGAATCAACGGAAGAAAGGCTGAGGAATGAGGAGCTTTAAGGAAGAAGTGTTTGGAAGCTCTTACTGCCCCTATCTGAGCTTCAGGTTCTCCTCAGTTACACCTGTGCCTCAGATATCTTCCTGGAACCCTAACATGGCTGTTTTCAGACAGTTCTTCCAGCAGCACCCTCAGTTCCTGGGAGGCGGATTTGCTGGAATCCACAGTGTGTCCTGCTGCCCCACCGGGATCGCTTTTTGAAGGTGCATTGTCTGGGCCATCTGAGGAGCCAAGACTGTGGGTCTGTGACCTGGAGGGATTCTGAGCAGAACTGGTGGGATGGGAGGGCTGCAAGGCCCAGAGGCAGGTTTCCAGAAAGCTGACTCGGGTCCCTGGCATCCTATGGATTTTGAGTCAAAGCTCTGAGATCTTTAAAATGCCAGCAATGTTACAGCATGGGCCAGGAAAGCAAATGTCCCTGTGCACCCAACCCCACCTAAACTATTGGCCATTTCTTGTCACTAGACCTGAGGTCAAAGGATTGGGAGTTGGGGCTTGAGGAGGGTCCCGGGCCAGACTTTGAATTTGGGGTACAAAGGCCATCCAGACAAGCTTGTGCTGAGCCTGAGAAGGGGGTCTGTGTGGAGACCCCAGCTGCAGCTACTGCTGTCCACGGAAGCCCCCTCAGCCTGCCCCAGTGCAACTGCTCCTGGGGGAGAGCCTGCCCCATCCTCTCTGCCTGAGGGCTCTCTCCTGCACCAGGTGACTCCTCTCCTGCCAGCCATTGCTTTTCTGCAGCCTGGGAGGGTAGCTACCCCGAGTTCCTCTAGCTGCTTGTGGGGCACCAGCCCCCTCCTCTCTGCCTGAGGTTTCTCTCTTGCCTCAGGTGCACCTCCTTTCCTGTCAGTCATTGTCAGCCTGCAGCCTCGGAGGGTGGCTACCCTGACAACCTCCAGCCCTGGGGACAGAACTGGTGTGGGTGAGATGTGGTCTCCCAGCAGGCCTGAGCACCAGGCCCCCACAGTGCTCCCTCTGCTCCTGCAGGCTCATTGTGCCACATCCTCCCTCAGTCTCCCTGAGCCCAAGGCTTCCTCTGTTCGCCGACCATCCTTGACCCAGGCTCCACACCCTGGACTGGGAGCAATTTGTCTGGACCTCCTGGACTCTCGCTTCCATGCCCGTGACATAGGCATAGTCCAACCTCACAGACTGCTCAGAGGAGACCCGGCACAGGAAGAGGCAGACCACTGCAAGGGAGATGGCTAGTGACCCCAGAATGAGCACACAGTCCTTGCAAATTGCACCGGGCTGGCACGACCCAGCGTGGGATGTGGGTCTCAGGCCAGGGAGCACAGGAAGTCCTGGAGGGGGTGGCCTCGGTGGGTAGGTCATGGAAGGGTCCCAGAAGAGGCAGGAGAGAAGGAAGATGACAGGACAGAGCTTCCCAGGGAGGTTGATGGAAGGATCAGAGAATCGCAGAGACCCTTGGTAAAACTCAGAGGCCCTGGAGATGTTGGCTGAAACATTGTCATTTGGTCCGAAATGTTGGGTCACAACACCCCAGTCGACACTGTATGATTTCCTCTTTGTTGGTTCTAGGAATCAGTAGGTACCTGCCAGTAGAACTCACATTGCATGTAGTCTAGGATATACTTACTTTTCAGGACTAGAATTTTCTAGAGGAAGTGCTAAGCATGGGTCTTCCATTCCTTGCCTTGTGCAACTGGCCTCTGTTTTCAGGAGCCGATTCCTGGTGCTCATCACCAGTGCTAACCCTGAGAACTGCCCCTCCCACCTCCCACAGTGGACATGACCATGTGGGTTGGGGGGTGCTCACTGAGGGAGCCCCAGTGCTCAGTACACAGCAGGGACCCCAGAACCTCTGCTGAATGAGTGAGGAAGGAGGGAGGGTTGGAGGAAGGGAGGGAGGGGGAGGGAGGGTTGGAGGTGGGGAATGAATGAGGGAGAGAATGAATGAGGGAGGGAGTAAGTCCACAGAAGCTGGGTCCATAAATCAGGAGTCCTTACTTGGGGTGAAGTCCGAGGGCATCATAGCCCGCCCGGGCCCTGGATGTTGGCTCAGGGCACATCCATCTGTCCTCCCAGTGCTGACCTTCCTTCCCCTTGGACCTGTTGTTATCCTGGATCCTCTCCCCCTCCTCCTCAAACAATTCTCCATGTTCCCAGGGGCAGGGTGGCAGGAGGGGTGGGTCTTAGGATGGGCTTCCTGGATCCTGTGCCCCAGATGACATTGGGACATTAGCTGCAGGGCATTCTATCGTGAGAACTGGGTCCGTGGATCCCATCCATCTCCTTGGGCATTAGTGTTGTTCCAATCCCTGCTCTCTCCACCACTGCTGTGATGAACACTCCTGACAATATGTGTGTAAAAAACCGAGTCAGAGTTTCCAGGGCTGAGCTCGAGGCTGAGGATGGGTGCACCTATAGCATTGGATGGGTATTCCTCACTGTTCTCCCAGACAGGGGTGCCTGTCACCATTCTCTCCAGGGGACCTCTACTTCCTCACGTTCTCTCCAGGGCTGTTGGTCACCAGACCAGACACCTGCCAGTCTGAGGGTGACCAGCGCTGACTCCAACGGGTTTCCTTTGCCGGAGTCCTTCCCCAGGAGTTACCGTTATCTCTGACACATATTCCCTGCGTGCCTAGCCTTCCGCCTTGGAATTGCATGTCTTTGGTTTCCTTCTCTGTGGAACGCAGTGACTGGGAGCGTAGTCTGGACCAGAATCAAGTGAAACCTTTCTCTGGCCTTGGGTTGTGAGCAATGCTTTTGCCCTTTGTGGTGTGTCTTCCAGCTTTCTGCATTTCCCTGTTTTCTGTGTGGGTCTCAGGAGGAACCAGCCCTGTCCTGTCTGGGTTCAGGCTGTGGTGTCCCAGCAGGTCCACGGATCTCGGCCCCGAGATTGTGCCCATAATTCCTAAAGGGCCTCTATTATTACATCTGATGTGTAATCCATCGGGGATTCCAATATCAAATAAGGGAAATTTTATGACAAATAAACACAGAAGAAAAGGAGTCCCCTTTGAAAATTGGGGGGCAGACACAAAGGCCCCTATTGTGTGATTCCAATTACAGAAACAACAGGAATAGGTAAAGGAACCGAGAGAGAAAGCAGCTTAGGGTTTGCCGGGGTCTGGGCTGGGGAGAAAAGGGCAGGGAGGGCTTCTGGTTTGGGGACTCCTTTGGGGAATGAGATATTCTGTGTCAATGTTCTGGGGTGTGGTGGCACAGCGTTGGGCATTTAGTTAATGCTCATGACGTGTTCAATTGAAAACAAGTAATTTTATTTAAAACAAATATTAAACAGTATATAGGATATGGAAGGATAAAATAACAGTTGATATGTACCAGAGAGAAAGAACACAGGGGGAGGGGATGAAACAATCGGGCGGGGTCTCGGGTTCCAGCGATGGAACTAAGGGTAATTGTACAAGGAGCTCTCCCTGCAGGGCTGTGGGCTCTGGATGTGGCTGTGGGTGCCCTGCAGGAGCAGGAGTAGGGGCAGGGCTCAGGATAGGGTCAGGGACAGTGGCAGGGACAGAGGTAAGAGCATGGGCTGGGGCAGGGGCAAGGGGAGGGACAGGATCAGCAGTAGTGGCAGGTGCAGGATCCAGGGCAGGAGCAGGGACAGGATCTAGGTCAGGGGCAGGAATGGGACCACGGGCAGGGGCAGGGGAAGGGGCAGCGGCTCTGGCAGGAGTACGGACAGGGGCAGAAGCAAGGGTAGGATCTGGGTCAGGGACAGTGGCTCTGGCAGGGGCAGGAGCAGGAACAGCGGCAGGGGCAGGTTCAAGGGCCCAGGCAGGGGCAGGGGCTGGGGCAGGGGTAGAGGCAGGGGTAAAGGCAGGGGCAGGAGCAGGGGCAGGATCTGGTCCGAGGCAGCAGCAGCGGCTGGGGTCGGGGAAGGGGGAGTGTCAAGAACTGTAGCAGGGTCAGCGGCAGGGCCTGGCGCAGGAGCATGTGCCATTTCTTCCAGGACAGCGTCAGGCACTCCGTGGGCAGGTGCCTGGTCACCTGCCAGCTCCTGGTCTCCTCCTGAAGTCACTGAAGACACCAGCCCTCCCTCCAGATCCGGCTCTAGTTCCTCAGGTAGTGGAGCAGCTGTGAGAGGAGAAAAGCTCACCCACATGCTTGCTCTCTGTGGGGCTTGCAGAGACAGAGCCCAGCCCAGGGTATCCCAGAGAAGTCACAGCCAGGAACCCACGACCCTCATGGGGTCGTCTCTCCAACTGCAGTCCACCGCGTGTGCTCTGTGCCCAGTCGTTGCTCCTGGCCCCACCCCAGCCTCTGGGGGCTCCTCTCTGTGGGGCCAGCCCCGACCTGTCCCCACACACCAAAAACATCCAGCCCCAGCCTTCTCACCCTCGGCCTCGGCCTCTGTGGGCTCCGGCTCCTGGACCACTCTCCGGTTGACAAGCACCTGGGACAGTCAGTGGTCTGAGTCGTGTAGCCGTTCCTCCCCTACAATCCCCAGCCTGGTTACCAGGCTTCCAAATTCTGTTGGGCTCTCTTGTCAGTGAAATGCGATCACCACTGCCTGGGGACCCCTTACCCAACTTCCTCCTCACACAAGAGCCCCTCGAGTGCCCCCCTCCCCCGGCTGCTCAGTGCTCATCCTCCCCCCATGCCCTATCCACAAAGTGACATTCACAGAACCCACCCACAGCCCCCGGGAGGCCTGGGTGCAGCTGGTGTCTCTGTTGTGATGGCACAGAGCTGGGTTCACACCAGGTTCCTGTGCGTGCCCAGAGCTGTGAACCGGGACAGATCCCGCGCCTCTTAGGGCCTCCCCAGGCTCCCCATCTGCACATCAGGGTATTCTGGCTTCTACTTCTAGGGACGCCATCTGGGGTAGGACCTTACATGTGTTCCATACCTGCTATCACAGGAGGGTGGTGTATACTTGGCAATGCAAGGATGAGCCAGGAGCTGGGCTTGGCATGGAACACAGCTCAGAGTGTGTTGGGTCTGCTCTGCCCTCCAGGCAAAGCCACCAACTCCGGTTGTGTCCCAGGCCCGTGGGAAGGTAGTAATGAACTGATTCTGACCTGTCCTCTCACAAGACAGATCTCCAGAGGCTCCCATTAGGGTTAGGCTCAGGGCTGGGCAGTCCCCACAGTGGCTCCTGGCACCCCTGAATCCTGGTTACACATCCCTGTGGAATCCCCTCCCCTCCAGGGTGGATGGCCTTTGTGACGGCGCTCTCAGGAATGGAATGGCACAAAATGCCGGGATGTCATTTCTAAGCTGATGGAGTCTGTGACTTCTCCTGGTTCCCTCTGTCCTGTGTTCATTCTCTGTCTCCTTCTCTGTCTCTGTGCCTGTGTCTCTCACATGAGCAGGATCTGTGGGTTCCATGGGCGATGTGAGAATCTTCAAAAGCCTCCCTTGTCCCCATTTCCCTCTCCAGTCCCGGTGATCCATTCCTTCCTAAGGCCTCCTCACACAGACCAGAGCAGTGATTCTGGATCCTCTTCCACATGGGGACCCTGAGGCTGCAACAAGGAGGGTCCTGAACTTGGTCTCCAGACTGGTGGCCCCGTGCCCTGCCACGTTCTGCGTACCCAGTTCCTCAGTCCCCCAAGCCCCATGTCTGTCCTCTGCTGAGAAGGACCATGAGGGGGAGAAAGCATTTTCCCAGGACTGGGAGCACAGTGGGTCAGGGATGGAGATCCAAGGGTAATAGACTCTTCTACAAGCCTGTGGAACCCATGGGACACTGCATCTCTGCACCCCAAGTGACAGAAGAGTAAGCTGAGGCCTTTTGTGCAGTAGCCCCTTTGATTTTGGGGGTGGGTATCTCTTCCTACTCCCAAGTGCCCATGTTGGTTGTGGACACCGGAACCCAGACCCTGTCTTCTCCCAGGTACCAGGCAACACCCTGGGCCCCTTGGGTACCCCTGACCATCAGCCTGGCCTGTCTCCCCTCCCCATGCTCTGGATCTGGGTCCTTGCCAGGAGTCCTGATGCCCAGCCCCATGGCCCAGCTGTCTCCAACCTCTTTCTTCTTTCCCCCTTTTCCTCCACCTCGCTCCCTGGGTGTCCTCCCATTCTGACCACCAGCGGAGCAGTCAGAGTGGTGTGTGTGTGAGTGGGTGTGTAGGTGCGCATGCCTCTATGTGCATCAAGTTGTCAAGGTTATGTCCCCACATGGGAAGTGGTGAGTAGCTATCCCCGAGGATCTGAGGGGCTCTCACCCCAAAGCGAACCTCATGGGAGCGTTGGCGCTGGCCTAGGACTGGAGAGCATGCCTGCTCCTTGGGCTCTGCACCCCTCAATTGTCTTGGGCCAGTCTCTGCCTCTCTTGACCCAGGATCCCAACTGTCCCTGAGGGTTGGACATGGAAACGCTTGAACGTGGCTGCTTCTCTAGGGGTAGGTGGGGGACAGGTGCACCAGGCACACAGGCCTCCCTAATGAGAGGGCCAGCCACGTGTGTCATGGCCAGGTGTGCAAAGGTGACCTGCACAGAGCACCTGTACAGTGACCCAGCCCGGCGGCGGATATACATGAGACCCATGGTTCTACACCTGATGGGTCCCCCATGTTCCCTCACCACTGCCAACTGCTCTGTGGCTCCAAAGTCCCCTGGGCCCCACAACCACGGACAAACTGTGCTGTAGGCCTTAGCGTGCAAGGCCAGGTGGGTAGGATATCTGGGGACGCACAGGTCATTCAATATCGCCCACACAGCTGGAATGCATTCCAGTCTGCTGGAATGCAAACTCCCTCTCAGGGTCTAGGTAATTGCTGGGCTGGGCCAGAAGACCTGGAGGTATCAGTGGAGGCCGACTCAGGACAGGGAGTAAATCAGTCCGCCCCTTCCCCTTCTCCTCTCCTCCTTTTGCCTTGTCTTCCTGCCAGGACCTGGGACGGACGTCCAGCCTGTCCCTGGCTGCCACCCTGGCTGGAGTCAGAGGGGCAGGAAGGAGGCTGGGGTGGAGGGGCCCACCAGCAGGATTCCCATGTGCAGGGGGCCTTTACTATAATGAGGGACCCCGTGGGCATTCAGGGATTTCAGCCCTTTCTCGACATGAGCAGTGGCCCCAGGACTCGGCCCCTGACCCATCCTTCACCCTCTACAAGGCCTTGCATCCTCCCCACAGCAGTATTTGTCCACAGCCAGTCCTCCCTCTGGCCCCAGGAAATCCAGCTGCTCCAGGGACTGTGAAATCTTTACAAGCTGGAGCTGAGCCAGTTCAATGGGGCCTGGTTCCTGGTCCTGCAGCCCCACAGTGAGGAGAGGTGAGGCCAGGCAAGAGTGGGGAGAGGGTAGACTGGACTCTCCCTAGGGTCCATGGCTGCCTGGTCAGCACAGACCCTTCTGTGTGCTCGCCCTTAGGGAACCCAGACTCCTGCTCCCGAGCAGGCTCCATGAGGGAAACTAGAGTGTGGCTCCTCCTAGCTCACATGGTGTCACTCTGTCCTGTATCTACAGCCTGTCCCACCAGCGGGGCTCACCTACTTGTTGGCCAGCTCATCTTCAGGGTGAAGAACAGGCCATCATGAAGCTCAGGGGCAAGTGCGTGGCTGGGCAGGCAGGGGAGGGCTCGCTCTGTGCTCAGGGAGTCTCTGGCTGGGCTAGCAGGGGCTCTGGAGGCCTGGCCTTCCAGATACTCTGCTGACCAGCACTGGATTAGGGCGAGGGTTACGTTTAGTTTGAGGCTGAGGGGTTAGGGTTAGTGTTAGGGTTAGGGTTAGGGTGAGGTTTAGGGTTAGAGTAAGGGTTAGGGTTAGGGTTAGGGTTAGGAGATGATGGCTCCTGATACTCCAGTAAAGATATATAAGACCTACTGGATATTCATTTGAAGGGCATGTGACCTCCTGAAAGATATGTGAGCTGAGAAATTGTGACATTCAGTTAGAAAGTTAGTAGGAGAATAGAGCTCATTTGACACTCTGAAAACTCATAACACTCAGGAGGAAGCTATGAGGTTTCCTGACACGCAGGCAGGCCAGGGACAACCTCTTGATGCTCAGATT
>NW_027397522.1:0-5313 GCF_003265705.2 Callorhinus ursinus | reverse complement strand
CTCTCTATCTCCAACTCTAGCCTCCCCCTCTGCCTCAGTATCTCCCATATATCTAGGGCCCTTATCATCAGTCCTGCTTCCTATGGTGACTTTTTCCTCGCCTTGGGGCTACACCCACACCACCCCAGCTCTCATACACCTCAAAACCAGTTCCTGAAGCCTGCAGCTTCCTGCTTCCCTACCGCCCTGACAGTGCCTCAGAGCAGCTCCCCCTCGGACCCTCCACAGTCCCGGATGCCCCAGTTTTCCCAGCCCCCTAGCCCTGATTCGCCCATCGTGCAGGTGCGAGGACAGGCTGTGCCTCTTCTTGGTTTGAACTGTGCCCCTGGTCTCTCCCCAGTGCCCCCCGTGGGTTACGGTTCAAGCAGAACCCACCGGGAAGTGGCTGTATCATCGGAGGGCAGGATGCAACAATCGGGGACTGGCCCTGGATGGTCAGCCACCAGGTATTCATGTCCCATAATAACCGAAGGTACCATGCGTGTGGAGGCACCTTGCTGAACTCCCATTGGCTGCTTACTGCTGCCCACAGCTTCGTCACCAAAAAGCACCTGTGGGAGCGCGTGGAGGGAGGTCTTCAGAAAGGCTCTTCCCAGAAAGGTACATTCTCCAGGGCTCTCTGTGCTCAGTCTCCCGGGGGCTCTGGGCCTTGTGGCAACCAGACCGTGAGTGGGTGGACCTAGGCCCTTGCTGAGGGAGGGCTCTGAAGATCATGGTCACCAGAAGTTTCTGTCGAGCCCGTCCTTTCTTTTTTTTTTTTTTAAAGATTTTATTTATTTATTCATGAGAGACAGAGAGAGAGAGAGGGAGAAGCAGGCTCCCAAGGAGCAGGGAGCCTGATGCGGAACTCGATCCCAGGACCCTGGGATCATGACCTGAGCTGAAGGCAGATGCTTAACCATCTGAGCCACCCAGGCGCCCAAGCCCGTCCTTTCTGAGGATGACCTGGCTTGCCTTTGTGCCCACAGAAATGTAGATGACTGGAGACTGATTTTTGGAGCAAGGGAAATTATATATGGGAACGATAAGCCAGCGATGCCGCCTCAACAGGAGAGATATGTCGAGAAATCATCATTCATGAGAAATACATTCCCAGTTTAGAGCACAGTTGCATTGCTCTCATGAAGATCACCCATCCATTCCCTGTGGGCAATTCATCGGAACAGGCTGCCTGCCCAAATTTAGGGTGGGCCCACCTGGAGTTCCCCAGGCCTGCGGGTGGCTGGCTGGGGATTCTTGAAATAGAAAGGTGAGTATGGGAGTGGCTCTCACAGGGGTAGGGGGACTGCTGGTCATTTCCTCACTGGTCTCTGAATTGCAGGGGCCATATGTGGTGCCTAGTGGTGATGTCCACCAGAATGGGGGACACTGTCCCCGTTTAGAGCGGGAGAAACTGGCTGCCGAGTCCCCTGTCCACAACCTCACCACTGATGGCTCGTGTGGTCGCCGGGTGGAAGGGTGCATGCAGCCCCAGGAGAACCTGGGCATTTTTCGAATGGGGTTTGGCCTGCGGCTCTATCTGGGGCCTGGAACTCCAGTGACTACCTTCTGAAAATGCGGTATTGTCCCCTGAAATGGCAATTGGAGAAGAGCTCGAGATGGGGTTTTGTGGTTGTGGGCCAACTCCTCTCCTCTCTGGACATCCATTTCCCCATCTGTGAGTTGAAGGGACATGTCATGTGGTCTCTGAGCTCAGAGACCCAAGAGCCCAGCCCTCTAGACCTCAGTGAACCTCTGCTCCCCACCCTCGCTGGTCACAATGCGAGAATCCACCCTCCCAATCTGAGTGGGTTCGGTTTCTCTGGAGAGAGGGGACAGGGTTCTTGGCAGGCCAGCAGTGGGCCGCAAGGGTTTGACGAGTACGTTAGGCCTTTCAGCTTTCCACAGGTGACCACACGGACTTTTTACCCAGTCACATTGGGGATGAGAAGAGAGACTGGACGCTCTTCTGTCCCTTGATAATGGAAAACTGAGGACTCCTAATTCAAGGCACTTCTGTCATTTGGGGTTCAAAACTCCATCTTTTCTGGTGACAAAACCCTGGTAGATTCAGTATGCTTCCTGTAACTCTTCTTCCCTCTCTCAAAGCTGCCCCCCTTCTCTGATTGGGATGCTTCTCCTCCCGGGCAGCCCTGTTTTCACTGGCCTCTGCTGGCCCTTCCCTCCCTGACCTGGGGTATCAACCTCTGTCTGGCTATTGATGTCCATAACTCTGCTGAGGCCTAGAGCATTCTTCTTGTCCCACCCCCCCCGGCCTTCCCTGCTCTGCCCACCCACCCAAACATGTGCGCAGTGTCCCAGGGTTCTTGGAGTCCCTGGGGGGGCTGATCTCAAGGTTTCCATCTACACACCCACCCCTGCCACCACCTTTGCTGTCCTATCTCTCAAAAGTTTTATGGGCTCCCAGCTACACCCTGGACATCACACAAGGCTTCTTTTGTTCTAGAATCCTCCTCAACTTAGTGGGATTTCTACCATCTTCTGGTGAATCCATCCCCCACTTTTATGGCCAAGTCTTAAAGAAATCCCCAGCCTCCAAATTTCTCTGATATTCTTGCATACCTTCTTTTTTCTACCTCCTCCTTGAGCCAATATGCTTCGGGGTTAGTCTTCCTTTTCTATTGAATTTCAAGTTCTTGTGGACTTTATAGCAATAAAGCCAAGGTGTTAGGCTTGAGAAAACCCGGTTTTCTCCCAGGTCATCTGGCTCTTCCTTAGATCTATAAGGTCACAATAAACGACCAGGCTTGTTGTGGTGGTCATTTCCATGTCACCCCTGCCTTGGGGATAGTGCAAGTACAAAACTAACCCTGCTTGGGTGGTATGCAAAGTTGAACTGAAGGGCCTGGAAATGCAGTCCAAGCCACACAAACACACAGTGTGAATGCTGTGTGCCTAGCTCCATCCACTTTGCTCCACTTGGTTCTGGCTTCCCACTTGGCCTACACTGCCATGTTCCAACTGTGTTCTGCCACCTCCCCACCGGGATGCAGGCAATTTCAGACCCACCCACCAGGCTGTGGCTGGGCGTTGGGTGCGGCTGTGGTGGGGGGAGGCTACTTGATGAAGAGGGGATAGCTGCCCCTATAGCCAGGTGTGAGGTTGGCTGATGGAATCATAGCAGAGGCTGGGCCTTTCTTAACCCAATGGTCATGATGGAGCCTCTGGGGCTGTACAGGAGGTTCTGACCTGCCTTCCGGTTTTTCCAACCACCCATGCCCTTGACAGATCTGTGTGTGTGGAGGCCATCCTGCAGCTCCTCCTTCTCTGTAACTTCAAAACGGATTGGAAGCATGCGGGGAGGGACTCATCTGCCCAGCTCCAGCAGATCCTGTACAGAACTGAGCCTAGGGATTTAACGGGGGATAAAAGGCAATGAGGGGGACTTAGACCTGTACTGTGGGGAAATGTAATGTGTGTCCTGTATTTGAGTGTAGAGAGGAAAACCTTGGTCTGGATCCAAGTCACACCACATCCCTACCAGCATGTTTGGGCCAGTGGTGCTCCAAGCTCTTGAGTGGAGGCAAGGAGAGTCACAGCGCTTAACACAGGGGGTCACTGTGGGGTGTAAATGAGGTGACACATCCTGGTTGTAGCTGTGAATAATCATCTGGCATCAACACACATTCCTGCAGCCGCATCTCCTCATCCACCATGCACTGCCCCTCCTCTTCACCTGCATATGCCTCCAACACCCTACATCCTTCACAAGTGTCTGAGAGGCCAGGGTCATTGACTTTCATGGATTTTAGTTTGAAGTAGAACATTTCAGGATGATGGGGATTCCATGGAGGGAGGAGGTAGGGCTTTCCCAAAACATGTCTTCTGTGATCACTGACCACCAAACCACCTGGCTATAGCCTACAGGATCGCACCTATACTGCAGGAGGCCAGTGTGAACTTCATCGACCTCGATTTTTAACTCCACCCGGTGGTACAACGGGCGCGTTTGTTCAACCAATGTGTGTGAAGGGTACCCTGAAGGTAAGATCAACACCTGCCAGGTAATTTTCCTTTGGGCGCCCCTTTCCCTGTCAACACCTCTTTTTTGAATACCTGAACTCCACTCCCTCCAGGCCCCTGCTTCAGTGACCCTTTCCCTGGTTCCATCTTGTAGCAGTGAGGATGGGAGGGGATACCTGGGGCCCCTATAAAGAACCAGTCACCACACAGAGAGATTTATCACACCGTGACACAGAGATCATACCAGCAGAACACCACCCTGGAAGAGAATGCTTACCTCTCCTCACCAGAATACAAAACCTTCAAATCCACTTGTACTCACATGCCCATGTATGCATAAACCCTCATACGTGGACACATGGGTCGCTCATCTTCCCTCCTCACTGCAAGGAGACCCGTGACAATCCATCCCCTTCTCACATCCACCTGAAGCTGTTGATACCAACTCAAAGTTTACCACCACCACTTGTGTTCATCGTGCTTAGTCCACATGGCCAACCTCAGGCAGGAGTCTGCCCTCAACCAGAATTGCTTATGTCCATCTATGTATTCCTGAGAAACAGATCTCGATGGTCTCAGGTCAACCGCCCACTCTGTGGGCCCAGGGCCCAGATCAAGCCTAAATCCTGGATTAGCCACTTGAAAAATAAAGATGGCAAGCTCCAGAAAGAAATCCCCGGGCTCCTGGCTGGGCAGTTGCTGCACCAAGCAACAGTCTCATACCTGTTCAACTGTTCACTGTGTGCATATGTTTCAAGGGCAAGATGGTCCTATGTTCTGGTTGCAAAGACAGATGGCATAGGGTAGAGTGGCTTGAGGGAGGAACTTTGGGTGAGGGAGACCAAGGACCCTGTCTTTTCTTACTGGGGCTGAAAGAGGGACTGATTACGCAAGCATGAGTATTTTCAGGATTCGTCAGTCTGTCTGGGTTCAAACAAACCCCCTGCTTTACCCCTCATCAGCTATGTGGCCTTGGGAATATGGCCAGAGGGTTGTGTGACAATGAAATTAGGACAGATGTGAAGCTTTCAGAGCAGAGTGTTTCATGCCATACATGCTTATAGATGTGGGCTCTAGGGCCAGCTGGTGATGAGATGCTGGGTAACCTTATACTTATTCAGGGGCACTCGGGTGTCTATGGTCTGTGCACTTATGAGCACTGGAATGCCTTATCTACCTAAGAGAACTTGCAAATTGATCTGGGTGGCCCATGGCTCTGTAGTGTATTAACATTTGATAAAATAAGACAACCAAATTTTATCTGCCTTCGCTGAGAGCCAACAATACTAAGATTAGTGTTGGTATGTCCATGATTCCTTTCGGTGACTTTGGTCTGTCTCTACTGAAGTC
>NW_027397521.1:0-25636 GCF_003265705.2 Callorhinus ursinus | reverse complement strand
TACTACTACTACTACTACTACTACTACTACTACTACTACTACTACTAATTGTATGAGGATGAAATACTCTCAAAATTTCTGTTAAGTCCATCTGGTCCAGTATGTCATGCAAAGCCCTGTTTCCTTGGTGATCGGCTTAGATGATGTGTGCATTTCTGTGAGTGGGGTGTTAAAGTCCCCTCCTATTATTGTATTATTTCCAAAGTGTTTCTTTAATTTTGTTATTAATTGTATATATATTTTGGTGTTCCCATGTTAGGGGCATCAATATTTAAAATTGTTAGATCTTTTTGTGGTCTAGACCCCCTTATTATGATATACTGTCCTCTTTATCATTATTACAGTCTGGTTTAGAATCTAGTATGTCTAATATAAGGATGGCTACTCCACCTTTCTTCTCATGTCCACTAACATGATGAGTGGTTCTCCACCCATCACATTCATCTGGTGGTGTTCGCGTTTAAAATGAGTCTTCTGTAGACAGCATATTGATGGGCCTTGTTTTTTATCCATTCTGATACCACATATTTGTTGACTGGAGCATTTTATCCGTTTACATTCCTAGTAATTACTGAAAGGCATGAAGATAGTGCTATTATATTACCTACAACTGTTTCTGTAGATTGTCTCTGTTCGTTTTTGGTCTTTACTACTTTTGGGTGCCCTTTCCACTCAAAGGAAACCCTTTAATATTTCTTCCAGGGCTGGTTTAGTGTTCACAAATTCCTTTTGTTTTTGTTTATCGTGGGAGCTCTTTATATCTCCTATTCTGAAAGACAGCCTTTCCGGATACACTATTCTTGGCTGCCTATGTTTCCCATTTAGCACACTGAATACACCAAACCAGTCCTTTCTCGCCTGCTAGCTCTCTCTGTACAGGTCTGCTGCCAGCCTCATGGGTCTACCCTTGGAAGTGAAGGACCTCTTGTCCTGAGCTGCTTTCAGGATTTTCTCTTTATCTTTGCAATTTGCAAACTTTATATTGAGGTGTTGACCTACATTTATTGATTTGGAGAGGGGTTCCTGTGCCTTCTGACCTTAAATGCCTGTCTTCTTCCCCAGATTAGGGAAGTTCTCTCCTATAATTTGGTCAAATAAACCTTCTGCCTCTTTCTCGGGGTGCTCATCTCCTAGGACACGTATAATACGGATGTCAGTTCACTTCATGGACTTGCAGAGTACTCAGTATCCCTTCGGGATCTAATAGTTTTCTTTCTCTCTTCAGCTTTCTTATTTTCCATGATTTTATCTTCTATATCACTGATTCATTCTTCTGCCTTACCCATCCACCTTGTATAGCCTCAACTTAGACTCCATCTCAGGAACAACATTTTGAATGTTGGCCTCGTAGATTTTTGTACTTTTATGTCTACAGTAAGGGAATTTCTAGTACTTTCAATGCTAGTTTGAAGCCCAGCTAATATGTTTATAAGCATTGTTTTTAATTCTATTTCAGAGATCGTACAATATTATATATTGATTAAATCCCTACCAGTGAGTACTACTTCCTCTTCTTTCTTTTGGGAAGAATTCTCCAGCTCCTCATTTGATCCAGAAAAAGGAAAGACATGAAAGAGCAATAACAACAACAGCTAATTTTGAGGTGGACTTGTCCTAGGGGAACAATCCCTCCAACGCACAGGGAGGCAATCCTAGGTGCAAACTGCTGCAGCCTCCAGTAGGTGTTGCTGTTTTGCTCCCTATAGGCTTTCAGCTCTGTTGGGCAGGATGAATGTGGCATGGCCCCCTCTCTCACCCTGGTGCTGAAAATTCATACTCCCACTCTTCTGTGAGCCCTCTCTGAAAAGCAATCATTCTTGTCTCCCTGCCATTCAGCAGAAGTCTGTGTTCAACCCTGCCTTTGTGCAAGCTTTTTTTAAAAAATTTCAGGTGAAGAAATGAGTTTACCTCAAATTTGATAGACTCCTTGGGTGCGGACCCTTTCTGTTCCGAGGGAGGGAGGGGGTCTTGTCAGGCTTCTACATTTTCTGAGCCTCTGCCAGGAGAGTGATTGGATGACCATGCAGCCATTCAGTCTTTGACAACACAGAACAGAAAACAGGCCCCTAGGCTCCCTGGTTCAGCCAGCTTTTTGCCTCCTGTGCCTGGGAACTCTGCTGCACCAAGGCACCACCTGTTCTTGTCACCCCAGGGATCCTAAGGGTAAGCTGTTACACCTGGGATTCCTACTTGCTTCACCACCTGAGCACCTTTAAGCCAAGAACTTCCCTCATGTAGCCAACACGTAAAAGTTCTGATTTTGTGCTCTGCTGGGTATGATACTTTGCAGTAGTCTCCTCTAGTAGTCTCCCTCCCCTCCACCATATCCTCAGCTATATCACACTGGATTCCAGTCTCCCAACCTCCTCAATTTCAAACCGTGATTGCTTTTCTATTTGTAGACTTGCAGCACTTGTTTTCTCCCATCTCTGATTGATATCTCAGGTCTTGAGAATGATTTGATAAACTTCTAGTTGTATTCAAGGAATCAGACAAACTTAGGGCCCCCCCTTCACCTCTACCATCTTAACTCTGCACATACATTTTAACCACTGGATTTCTGAGTTTGTTCAGTGGGAAACGATCTTAGTCCTGGCAACAAAGAACTCAATGTCCCCAAGGCAGAGATCCATCACCCATGCCCTATAGATGTGCAGAGAAGCTCCACAAGCCCGGGATGCTCTGCTGTCTTGAACTCAGGCCATGTCACCTGCTCCACTACCCAGTCAGTCCCCATAGACAGCGAGGTGCCAGACCCTTGAAGCCTACAAGGAGGAAGCCTCGACAGCACCCCAGTGTTTGCTCAGCATCCCTAACACAACCAGGCACACTCTACTTATAGGTTGGGATACATGGTTCAGGAACAGACAGGGGCTGGATTTGTGCCTCAAACCGGTCTCTAACTCAATTTTCCTATTGGTTTCTAAATGTTTTTTAGATGTAATCTGGCTAGATGTAAATACAGCCACATAAAACCTCTGGATGTTTTAATTACATCTAGTCCGACCTTTGAAAACAAACGGGTAAAGTGCCACCAACCTGGTAATGGCCCTGCACGGAATTGAATTGAAATGTCAGCCATAACCCTTTGCATTAAGTGTTACATTACTTTCAGTGGTACAGTACAGTGATTCAATAATTCTGTTCCTTACTCACTGCTCATCAGAAGTGTGCTCTTCATCTCTTTTCTCTTTCTCCCATCTCCCACTCACCTGCCCTCTGGGAACCACCTGTTTGTTCTCTAGTTCAGTCTGTTTCTTGGATTGTGTCTCTCATTTTCTTTGCTTGTTTGTTTTCTTTCTTATATTCGACATATGAGTGAAATCATAGGGTATTTTTCCTTCTCTGAATTATTTGGCTCGGCATTATATTCTCTAGATCCATCCATGCCACTGCAAATGGCAAGATTTCATTCTTCCTGATGGCTGAGTAATATTCCATTGTGTAAATATACCACCTCTTCCTTATCCATTCATCATTTGATGGATATAAAACCTGATTATGATTCCATAATCTGGCTATTGCAGATAAGAAAAATCCTCCAAGAAAAAAGATAATGCTGCTATAAACATTTGGGTGCATGTAACCCTTTGATTTTTTTTTTTTGTATTTTTTTAGGTAAATACCCAGTAGTGTGAAGACTGCATTTTATGGTAGTACTATTATTAACTTTTGAGAAGCCTCCATACTGTTTTCCAAAGTGGCTACACCAGTTTGCAATCCCATCAGGAGTGTAAGAATGTTCCACTTTCTCCAAATCCTTGCCAACATCAGTTGTTTCCTGTGCTGTTTATTTTAGCTGTTCTGAGAAGTGTGAGGTAGTATCTCAATGTGGATTTGATGTGTATTTCCCTGATGATGAGTGATGGTAAACATCTTTTCATGTGTCTGTTTGCCATCTGGATGGCTTCTTTGTAAAATATCTTTTTTTGTCTTCTGGTCAAATTTTGATGGGATTGATTATTTGATTTTTGGGTGTTGAGTTGTAGAAGTTACTTATATATTCTGGATACTAACACAATAATTTAAAGATGGAGAGTGATTTAAATAAATTTTCAAACTAATTTAGAAGCTACATCTTTTTTTTTTTTTTACTTTAGTTAAATAACAGAGGTCACATACACAATATGGACATAATACAACCCTGAAGCTATTGGTCATCCCTATAAGGGGTTGATAGAAACCTGGCATTTCTTCTCACTGTAACACCAGCTTTTTGGAGGGTTGTTATGTAATCTTGCTGACAACCACTGGAACTGTGTGAGGGTAAGTCAGCCCTCAACTGAGTGACCCTCCACAGTCAGTATCTAGCTACCATCCATAGAGCAGTATAACAATTATCCTCAATTATGGGATTGACCATGATATTCTCCCTTCTGCTAACCATTAGAAACACCATGACTCCCTTGTCAGCATATTACCAGGCCTCTCTTGCAGCATCTGAGCGTCTACTCAACAGCAAACTCCGTCCCCTCCCAACTCATTCTGGGCATTCTCCCAGACTAAAAGAACTGAGCTCACAATGCCAACACTTGGTGTACAACACATACTCACAACTGTGGTGAACACGGATACAGAGATGAATAAACCAGTGCATGTTCTCCAATGTGATACAGACAAGGCCCAAATTTGAATCTGTGCCTCTGGGTTTGAGGTTCCTGTGGGTGTGTCAGGATCTGGATTCTGGACCTATCCCTTGCATTCTACAGCCTAATGCATTCTTGGCCAACGTAGACACTATTAAAGAAATACTTATGGAATAAATGAGCATACACTTTCTTTGCTGGACTCGTAATTCCCTACTATGCAAGCAAACCAAGGATTGATTATCAGTCTAGAATAAACTTTGTCAGAGAGCCCAGACTCATTCTCTTCTTTGCCAGACTCACAGTCACTCAGCAGTGGCTTTCAGGTCACCCTCCTTTTCACAGTAAGAACTGCAGGGCTTGCCAGCCTCAAATCTTGCTTCACAATCAGAGTGATCATTCTGCCTTAGTTTTCATCACCCCATGCCTCTCTGCTCAGCAGCTGCCTGCTTCCACAGGGACCAAGCCCTGCCATTATCTGCTGACGATGCTCTTACCCATGTGTGAAGGACCATGCCAGGTACCAGAGGGTTATTTTCACTGAAGGTAAAAAGCTACCACAAGCCAAAACGATTCTGAATGAGAAGAGAACCAACGGCCTGCTTCTGCCCTTAACAAACATATGTGCCTTAAAGACAGAAGCTAAGTTGTGAACAATGCTTCAACACTTAACAAACATATGTACCTTAAAGACAGAAGTTAATTTGTGCATAATGTATAAAACTGATTTCATGAGGACTATAATTAATGGTGATTAGTGTTAATCATCTTTTACTGTATATAGGAACATTGCTACAATACAACATCTTGAAGGCTCTATTCACAAAGAAACGTGTAACTGTGGGGAGAGATGTGAACCAGATTTAAGTGGTGATTATTTCGCTATATATACATATATCACTCCGTGGTACACCTGAAAGGAATAGAATGTTACATGTCAATTATATCCCAATTTTTAAAAATAAATGAATAAACCAGAATTGGCAAAATGGAAATCCTCTGCCACCTGAAAATCCTTTTACACATGCACTTGTAGGTAAACCGGGAAAGTGGAAGTTAAAGTAAACTCTGGTTGTCATAATCACGGAAGATTTCACAGAGGAGGAATTACATTAATTGAAGAACAGAAGTTTTCAAATATGGGAGGGTAGGGCCTGGTGGGAGAGCATGTATGACCACACATCTCGATACAGAGACTGTAAATAATCTTCCTTTGCCTTAAATGAATCATCATAATCCTTGAGAGCCATGAAAGCCCCTTCTCCCTCCTAGGCTCCCCTGACTCTCTTTTTCCCAGCTAATCTGTGCAATATCCACTCCTCAAGACTCAGGCCCAGACCCAACACTCTCTCTGTCCTTTTCTGGTCACTCCACACTCCCCTACCACTGTCTGCTTCCCATGGCTGGCATTTTAGTGTAGATTCTTGGAGTCTCCAATCCCATTTATTTTGTTTGCTTTGCATGCTTTGAGCTCCCTAATGCACTGCAACATCAAGGTTTTAGTGGTGTGTCTAGGAAGGTATGAACATACAGAGTAGAACACTTACTATATGAATCACATTTTTTGAAACAAAATAAGAATGAATTACAAGTGCAATTTAAGCTACAAAATACACAGGTATTGCAAAGAAATACTTAGGTGGTAAGGCTCACCTCAGATTCATCCCAAGAACTTAAAAATGCACTTATTTCTCCTTAAAGTAAAAATGAAGGCAGTTCCTCAACTTTCCTTCATTGTGTCTTCACAAGATCACTTCCCCCTAATATCCATCTTCAGAAAACAGGTGGAGGTTCATTGTCAAGGTAGAGCAATATTGTCCAGCAACATTCTAACATCTCCATCCTTAGGGGCTACCTACATTACAAGGTCCCCAATGAACTTCAAATCTGAGAGAAAACTCAACAGCAGTAAAAAAAATAAATTCAATTTAATTAGCATATGCTGTATTATTAGTTTCAGAGGTAGAATTCAGTGATTCAACAGTTGCGCATAACACCCAGTGCTCATTCCATCAGGAGCCCTCCTTAATGCCCACCACCCAGTTAATTCATGCCCCCACCTCCCCTCCAGAAATCCTCAGTTTGTTTCCTACAGGTAAGAATCTCTTATGGTTTGCTTCGCTCTCTGATTTCCTCTTATTTATTTTCCGTTCCCTTGGCCTCTGTCCATCTGTTTTGTTTCTTAAATTACACATGAGTGAAATCATGTGGAATTTTCTTCTTCTGAATGACTTATTACACTTAGCCTAATGCCCTCTAGTTCCATCCATGTGATTGCAAATGGCAAGATGAAATTTTTTGATGATTGAGTAATATTCTGCTGTGTGTATACAAACAGTGAACAGACATGAAAAAACGCTCACATCACTCAGGGTCAGAGAAATACAAATCAAAACCACAATCAGATACCACCTCACACTGTCAGAATGGCTAAACAGAAAACACTTTGCTAAAGCAGATTTTCAGTTACGATTCATGATCATAGAAACATTTAAAATGAATACACAAAACCTGTGTCGTGTGCTATAATCTGTTAGGAAGAGTGATATGGGGAAAGCTTGAAAAAGAAAGGGAAGCCGGAGGCATCTGCACAGAGGAGACTTTAACCACATCAAAGGAAGTGGTGCACTTACTTTCATCCCATTTTCACATGTTTACACTCAGCTTGTTAGAGCCTGGTGGTGTGTTTCTGAGACAACAGCACACCTCAGGGGACCCCTTGGCATATCTGCACCCTTACGGTATGAAATTTGAGTGGGACCCAGTGCGTGGATGAGAAATCCCCTCCCTGAGCATGCAGAATATTTCTGGTGAAGGACCGTCACTGCCCTGGAACCCCAGTCCTGCCCAGTGGTGCTCATCATGAAAGACTGGCAGTCTCTGTGATCTAACCTTGAACGTGTTCCCAGCACAGAAAGAGTGAAGGGCATTTCTGGTTTCACCAGGCCCCTGAAAAAAAAATTCACTATTAATAGTATTCTAAATCAATGAAGGCTGGATTGAAAGCCAAAAAGAGTGAATTTATATCACCTTGTTGTCCCCCTTTTATTTATTTATTTACTTTTTGAAACAGAATTATTTTCATAGCATGGTTATTGAATACATTTGGCTTATATTCGGGAAAATGGAAAGACTGTTTTCCTGGGCTAGCTTTAAATAAGGGAAGGGTTGTACCAATAAAACAGGTGAATAGGCCTGGGAACCTCATCCTGGATTACTTAAATGGAAATCTATGGGTGTCTGATGCTGACAACATACGATTTTATGCAAAGTTGTTGGCATCTGTTTAAATGATACTGCTTTTTAAATTATATATGGGAATATAAGCATCTGTACACTTTTATTATTATTATTTTATTTTTTAGAGGGTGGGGGGAGGGCCAGAGAGAGAGGGAGAGATAACCTTATTCAGGTTCCACACCTGACTTGGAGCCCAGCGTTGGGACTCCATCTCACATCACCTGAACTGAAAGCAAGAGTCAGATGCTTAACCCACTGAGCCACCCAGGAGCCCCAATCATTGGTACGCTTATTAAGAAAATGGCTACTCTGGTGTAGTAAATCACTTTTATGTGAATGGGAACTGATTACAATGAAACCCAACATATTTGTGAGTATCATAAGGTTACCAATGGTACATTAGGAACAACGTGCTTTAGAACTCTGATGGTTACTAGGCATTTTCTATTTATAATTCAACTGAATCTGACAATCTCTAAGCAGCAAAGTTGATGTTTTAAGGATGGTTATTGTTAAGATAGGGACCACTGGTGGCACGGAGAAGAGAGAAGAACCCTTTCCTGAAGGTCATCAAAACATGACAGAGTCAGGACAGTTCTATAATGTGTCTGTCTAATGTGGGTGGAAATGAAATCTCACAAAACCTTAGCTAAGATAGGGATCACCTTGAATCCAGGAATTCTCCACTTTCAAATGTGCTAAATTCAGTGTTTTGCAGTTTATGTTTATGTTATATACGTGTGTGTGATAGTTAGGGATATATCTCTATGTTAATTTTTTCCAAGGAGAATTAAGTTACATTGCTTTTTTTAATTAATCAAGAGCAGGATTGGTCACTGATACAGATTTAAAAAAAATTATAACTATTTTCAAGCATATACACTGAGAACCATTTGAAACAATTAAAAGAAAAGTGAATTCCAATACACACTTCAGTGTCATTGAACGGAATTATCTTAAAAGCATTCTACACTTGCTACAAATTGTCCAATGCACCTAAAATTAGATCACTCGTAAACACTTAACTTTTTCATAAGATTTTATTTTAATTCCACTTAAGGTAAAGCATTAGTTTCAGGTATACAATGTAGTGATTCAACCCTTGCATACAACACCTGGTGCTCATCACTAGCACACTCCTTAATCCCCATCCCCTAATTAACCCGTCCCCCACACCCTGCCCTCCTGACCATCAGCTTGTTCTAGGAGTTAAGGGTCTTTTTACTGGTTTGCCTCTCGTATTTCCCCCTTTGCTCCTATGATTCTTCAATTCACATATGAGGGAAATCATAGGTTATTTGTCTTTCTCTGTTTCACTTAGCATAATACTTTGTAGTTTCAATCATGCCACTGCAAATTGTAAGATCACGTTCTGTATTTTGGCTGAATAAGATTAATATATATATTTATATATAATATGTAAGTCAATCACACATGCCACTGTTTCTTTACTGTAAATGTGAGTCTATTGCTGGGTTTTCTGTTCCATTCCTTTGATCTATGTGTCTGTTTTTATGACAGTACCATACTATGTTGATTACTACAACTTTGTGATATGTTTTGAAGATTGGAATCATGCTGCCTCCCATTTCCTTTTTTTTTTTTCAGTATTGCTTTAGCTATTACGGATGTTTTGTGGTTCCATACAAATTTTAGGATTGCCTGTTCTATCTCTGTGAAGTGTGCTGTTGGTATTTTGATAGCGATTGCATTAAATGTGTGGATAGCTTTGGGTAGTATAGACATTTTCACAATCTTTGTTCTTCCAACCCATGAGCATGAAAATCTTTCCATTTCTTCCTGTCATCCTCAATTTATTTCATCCCTATTTTGTAGTTTTCAGAGTACAAGTCTTTCACTTCTTTGGTTAGGTTTATTCTTAGGTATCTTATTATTTTGAGTGCAATTGCAAATAGCATCGTTTTCTTATTTTTTCTTTGCCCTGCATCATTTGTAGTGTATACAAATGCAACAGATTTCTGCACCTTGATATTGTACCCTGGGACTTTCCTGAATTCCTTGATCAGTTCTAGTAGTTATTTGCTGGGATCATCAGGGTTTTCTGTATAGAGTACCATGTCATCTGCAAACAGTGAAAATTTTACTTCTTCCTCGTTTGGATTCCTTTTATTTCTTCTTGTTGTCTAATTGTGGGCGAGCCATAGGGCAGTCAAGTCCCCAGAAAACCAGACTTGCCAGGAGCCTTTTGACCAAAGCCCCTCCCACCGAGCTTGGCACAAGGCAATCAAGTCATCTGCACAGAAGGGTGACCAGGAGCCTTAGGACCATGTACCCTCCATCTCAGCTTTGTACAAGGCAAAGGAATCACCAAGACCCTGGGCCAAGTGCATGGCCACCAATGCAACAAAGAACAGCGCAATTGAATCCTCAGAAAATCAGGCTTCCTGGGTGTCTTGAGAATATGAAACCTCCAACCGAGCTCTGCACTGCCCAAATGAGGACCCTTGACACCAGGCTGAGGGAGAGTCCCCTGAAGAGGAGCCCTCCAACGTAGCCAAGCACTGGGCACAAGAATCGCTTGGACACCAGGCTGAACACAAGTACCCTGAGATCATGAGGACACCACCCCTGCCAAGCACAGGGTAATCAGGTCCCCAGAACACCAGGAGCACTTAGGCTAGGAGCTCTCCAACACAGTCTGGCACGGGCAAATGAATCACCTGGACTCTAGACTGCGAAGGAGCCCTCAGAAGAAAAGCTATCCAACCCAGAAAAGCATAAGGCAATCAGGTTCTCAAACACAGGATTTTGCGGAGCCTCTGACCAAAACCCCTCCAACCAGACCTGGAGGTGGACAAATATATTATCTGGACAGTGGACCCAGCAGGAGCCTTGAGTCCAAAAGCCCCCCCAACCCAACTCAGCACCAGAGAAAGGAGCCACCTGGAACCTAGGACAAAGAAGGGGGGTCTTCTACTGCTGTAGAGAAAATGGCAACGAATTCCCCAGAACACCAGGCCCAATAGATGCCCTGAGACCATGACACCACCAAGCTAGCTGCACACTGGGCAAAGGAGTGCCCTGGACACTGGGCTGAGTGGGAGTCCTCTCTCTGGGAGCTCTTCAGCCCAACAGAGCAGAGGGCAATTGAGTCCTCACAACACTGGGCCAAACAGGAACCTTCAGACACTCCAACTCAGGTTGGCAGTGGGCAAAGGACTCACTTGGACAACAGGATGATTGGACTCCCTCCAAGTGGGGGCCCTTCAACTGAGGAGACAGCTGGCAAATGAGTCGCTAGAACACCAGGCCCACTGGGAGATCTGGGACGCCAAGCCTTCTGATTCAGCTTGGCACTGGGCCGAGTCTCTCAGACGTCAGCCTGAGCAGGAGACCTCTGACGCAAACCCCTCCACCCCATAGAGCACAGGACAATTGGGTCCCCAGAACACAAGTTGGCTGGGAGCCCTCTGGTCATGACTCCACCAACTCAGCTCTGCACTGGGCCAAGAAGTCCCTAGAACACTAAACTGACTGGAAGGCCTTTAACTAAGGTGACCCCAGTGCCCTGGGATAGACTTCAGCTTAAGGTCACTGTGGCTTGTCACCTGGGTAGCCCTCGTCTTTTTGGGAATTCTCCTCAAGAGGAAAGGATACCAAGCCAAAAAGCAGAGTCAAACAAAAAGTTTGGAGAGTTTGAAAAGGAACTCATAGCAGGAGATGAGGTGGGGGTTTGAAACAGAACTCATATCAAGAGATGAGATGGGGACTGGAGGGAATTGTAGAAGAGGCCCCAGGCCCTGAATACAGAGGACTCATTGGCAAAGGTCCTCCAGATGAAGAAGAGGTGCTCCATCCTGGAAGGAGTGGTGGAGACCATAGAAAAACAAATCAAGTCGTGGGCTGAGAAGCAGGCTCAGGTCTATGAGGTGGAGAGATTTTTTGGGTACATCAAGGACTTGCTGGAAGCTTTTGCCTCCCAGGCAATGGCATCCAAGTGGTGATGTCCCTGCACACTCCCATCCAAGACGCCATAAATGCGGACCTTGGAAATGTTTGGTCATCTCCAGGAGTGAGTGTTTTAATATTTTTCAGAGGCCTAAATAACTTAAAAACATTATTTCAGAATAAGTACAAGAAACAACCCCTGGGTGACTGTGATGTATAGCCTGGGTTACTCTCACTACTGTGCCTTATAAGTCATCACATTCTCCAGTTCGGTGGGCAGTGGCCTCCACAGCTCTGAGAAAGTGTCAGTGAATTATGCAGAGCTGACCCTGAACCCATCCTTCCTCTCCGCATCAACACTTTCAGACATCCTATTTTCTAGAAATCAAGGTCAGCTGCTGAGGTCATCCCCATTCTGAAGGAAGGAAAAATTACCTGTAATGTCCATATGTAGGTATTTCTGCAAAAATGATTTTTGTCCCTAGTGCCATCACACATGCTGTGGCAAATTTGTGTTTGGACCCTGGCATGAGGGTTCCAAACTCTGGTCACCAGAGCTACTATTTTCTGACTGCATGTCCCTGTGTGATGCAGACCTCTGAAGTGTAAATGTGACAAGATGAGGGAACCAGGCTGGAGGGAGGTCAGAAGCAGGGGACCATTCCCTGCCTCTGGAAGATTTCCTGTTTGTGAGGTGGGTATAGACTGGAGTAAGGAGCCTGGAGAGTGGGCTCTCTGCTCTGAGCCACAGAAGCACTGCAGAAGTTGGGGGAGACACAGATTACTACTTGCTGCTCCATGTGGAGGGGTGGATGGACAGAGTAAAGAAGAGAAGGAGACAGGTAGGAAGAGGTGCATATGGAATACTCAGGTGTCTGTGGATATGGAGGAAGGTGTCTACCTCTAATATGCAGAGCTGAGATTCTGCCATGCATTGGACAGAAGGAAGGAAGAGAGTAAGCTTCCAGGTTTGTCTTCTCCCTAGAGATTGTCCCCTTACCTCAAGGTAGGATGTGGGAGCTCAAGTGCCTTGTGGATACCAATGAGCTGGGGTCTGCCTGTGGCTGTAGTGGAGGTGGAAGAGAGCCTAGAGCCATGGTTCCTTGGGGGAGCTCAAGGCACTCTGCTCATAGCACCAGGGCATAAACTGATTAGAGCCATGAAAAAGCCGTCTCTTGGGGAAGGTCAAAATGAGGGGGACTTGGGATGAGACAGGTTAGTATCTCTAAGATGGATGGTGTCTGAACTTATAGGAGGGCTGCTGCTTTCAGGAGCCAGTGGGGAGGCTGGTGGAGTCCAGGTCACTTGGATTTGAGGGGGAAGTGGATCACAGTGTGATCCCAGAGCTGCTAACCTCTAGTGGCCACCTGCTCAGACCCCACTTACCAGACACATGTTTCTGGACACAGCAGGATCTTGGAGGTGCTGGGACCCCACTTTGGGGGTGTGTAGCAGAGCAATTCACTCCTTGAGCCACCATTCCTTCACCTGTAAAATGTGGGCAACTTTGGGGGGATGGCTGTGTGAGCAGGATGCAGGCGATGGCAGGGTTGGGGAGGGGACCTACAAGAGCAGGGGACAGATGCTGTCCAGAGGAGGGAGGGGGGCCTGTGAGCCAGGTCCTTGCCCCGTCAGTTCCTTCCCAAACTCAGAACAGCAGATTCAGGAGAGCAGTCTGTGTCCTGCCTCTCCTGTCCCACACCTGGCCTTCTCTGCCCCTTAGGTACAGCACCTGCCCAGTCACAGACCAGCACCAGGTTCCTCCTGCCTCCTGCACTGCTGCTTAACACCCACACATTGGGGTCCTGGGGAAGCTTGGAGCTTCAAGGGGCCAAGGTAAGGTGGGACTGATAGCTTTAGGGAACTATGCTGAGGTGTGTTGACAGGTAGAGCGATCCTATAGGTAGGGAGGGATTTAGGTCCATTTAGAGATTCAGATAGTACAGAAATGTCCCATCGCAGAGGCACTCTTGGCTCATTTTGCCCCAAGGTAACATCCTACATCACTGCAGACCACTATTCGCACCAGGAAACTGACAGTGTGGTATGAGGGACATGTCTAGGTCTGTCACTTTGTCATGGACATTTGTATATTCAACAGCACAATCCAGGTATGGAACTACTCTATCAGCACAAAGATCTCCTTCATGCCACCCACCCCTGCCCCAGCCATCCCTGCCCATGGCATTCACCCCTGCGTTTTACATTTTGGATATATTGGCATTCTGTTACATGAGGGAACTCCTACACCTGTGACCGGTGAGGTTGTTTGGTTTCATTCGGGATAATACGCCTGGAATCCATTCCCGTTTTGTGTCATCCTAACTTTATGACTTTTTATCACTGAGTTGGGCTCCCTAGTTTGGAAATGCCACAGTTTGTTCATCTGCTTCCCTTTGGAGGGATATTTTTTTTCCCCAGATTTAGAGACTACAAATAATCCCACAGTGAATATTTGGCATATCGTTTTGTGGGATCTTAAATTTTCATTCTCGAGGATAAAGGTCCAGGACAGTGATTCCTGGGTTGTCGCATTTGTTTTGCTTTTGCATAACCAATGAAACTGTCTTACCAGAGTGACTGTTCCATTTACATTCCCACCAGCAATGTAGGAGATCTGGCTCTTTCCAACATTTGATGTTTTTACTCTGTTTTGTATTTATTCTGTTTTATATTTATATATATATATATATATAAAACATAGTAATATTACTATGTTTTATATACTCTGTTTTATATTATTTTACTCTGTTTTATATTATATATATCAGAGCTTATTTTATAAGCTCTGATATATATATATTATATATCCGAGCTTTCCTAACAAGTAGGTAGTAGTGATTACTCAATCAGGTTTTCCTTTACATTTCCCTCATGGCAACTAATGTATAGTTTTTCTTGTGCTTATTTGCCATCTGCATGTTCTCTTTGCTGAAATGTCTGTTCATGACTTTTGCCCATTTGCTATTTGGATAGTTTTTTTTTTTCCTCTCCCCCGGTTGTGGGTTTTAATTTTTTATATATTATAGATAGAAGTTCTTTGTCAGATAAGTGGTTTGAAAATATATTCACCTAGTCTATAGCTTGTCTTTTCATCCTCCTAACAAGATCTTTACAACAGAAGGTTTTAATCTTGATAAGGTCCAGTGTTATACCTTATGAATCCTCCTTTCTTGTCTTGTGTAAAAATGCACCAAATGCTAAGTTTAGAAAATGGCTAAACATCCATAATGTATTTTCTCACCTTTCTGCTGGGTAGAAGTCCAACATGAGGCACCAATGTGGTCAGGTTCTGAGGAAGCCCATCCTCCTGGAGGTTTGTTGATAACCACCTTCTGGCTTTGTGCTCACATAACCTTTCTTTGTAGGTGTGCATGGAGTGTGCAAGCTCTCTGTGTCTCTTCTCATAACCATGCTAACCCCATCATGAGAGTCCTAACCTTGTGACCTAACTCAACCTATGTTCCTCCCAAGGTGCCAGGTCCAGGTTCATAGGGGTTAGAACTGAAAGAAGTGAATGGGATGGGGGACCGAATTTAGTCTATACCATGTGTCTTGACAACTGCCTTGGGTTCCCTCTGTTTGGGTTTTGTTTATTTTCTTAAAGTTTAGGCTCATGTCTTTTGTCAACTTTGGGAGATGATCAGCCATGTTTTCTTAAAATAGTCTTCTGTTTTTCCTTTACATTTCTTTCAAATACGTTTTAATCCCTACTTTCCTTTTTTTCTCATTCTGGGATTCTTGTGACATGAATAGATTTTTGTTTTTGTAGATTTTTTTTCCTCTCCATTGTTCACATGAGATACTTTCTGTTGTTCTTCCTTCAAGGTACTGACTCTTTCCTCTGTTATCTACATTGTCCTACTGAGCCAATTTACTGCGTTGCCAAAATTTTAGTTATATTTTTCAGTTCTAAATGTTAATTACATTCTTTTTTATATCTTTCTGTCCTGAGACTTACTTTCATTTGATTCAGTCACAACTGCAATAGCTTGTTGAAGCATTTTTATAATGGTTCCTTTCAAACCCATTGGAAATCCCAACATCTAGGTCATCATTGATCTTAGCGATCTTTGGATTGTGTGGCATGTTCAAGGTGACATTTTTCTGGACTTTGGCATGGTGAATGTTCTTGATTATCCATCTTACCTATTTGGGGTGTTCTGTCATGTGACTCTGGATCGTCTTCATTCTGGTGTATGAGCAAGTGGTGGGTCTACAAGAGCATGGCTAGTACGAGAAGCCCCAGTTATGTGCCCAAACTAGAAGAAGCAAACGGAAGTCTGGCCAAACACAGCCGTGAGGTTACAGTGCACCTGTGGGGAATGTCACATCTTCCTGTCATTCTTACCAGAAACCAGAGATGAGGGCACATGACAGCTAAAAACATGTTGTGTGCTGAATTTATTTCTGTGCATGGATGAGGCCTTTGTAAGGGCCAGAAGTCTAGTTGGGAGGGGAAGATTTTAGGAAAAGTGTAAATGGATATCATTTAAGAAATTTTGTTTATGTTGGTGGAAGAAGGGTGGGCTTACTGAGATGGCTGGCACTGCTGTTGGGCTTGCTCAAAACTCAAGTCAAGGTGGCCCCTCCTACTAGTGTCCTCACCCTAGATATCGTCCTCCCAGGACCTGCTGAGGGAGCCCAGGCCACATAGAAAAGGTGAGCCCCGAGCTGGTGGGCTGACTAGTGTGAAATTAGACACAAGTTCCCCTCCCTACTCACTTTTGCAAATGCCAGCTTGGGAATGAACTTTACCCTCTTCCAAACCGTCACAGTGGAGTCACAAAGGGAGCATAGCCTGGTAGTCAGCTCACCTGCAAGCCCCAATGGCCAGTCTCTCCCTCTCTCTGCATCAGCCTGGGGCAGGTGTGGGGTCCTCTCACACCCACCCTGGCACTCCCTAGGGGAAGCAGACCACTCACCACTGAACACAGGGCCAGGGGTCTCATGAAGGGTTCTCCCTTCAGGCATACCCCCAGGACCATTCCCAGCCCTGATCCAGCCTTCTCTGGGCTGCAAGCCCCAGGTGCTTGCTTCCTGACTGGCAACCTCTTGCTCTGTTTAGCCAAACGAGCCTCTCCTCTTGCACTGGGGAACCCACATCACACAGAACTGCTGGAGTATGGTGATTTTTCAGACCACCACAATAAGACAGGATGAAAAGAATATCCTTGAACCCCCAAAAGTACGGATCAGGCATTTCAAACTGTTTCTTCCAGAACAACTCTCTCTACAGTCCAACATGACTGACCCCACAGATGGGGGAGTCCATTCATTCAGGGCAAATTAAAACATTTCTTTGGGAAACTCTGTTGCCAAAATTTATCCTGAACCTTTCCATCAAGGTGTGGGTTTCCTGAAATGGTAGTGAGGTCCTTAAACTACATTCCCAAATTCAGGCATTTCAATTCCACAGGGGAAAACTGAAGACGCTTTAAACTTGCTCATACTGCACCCCTCAGTGTGGCAGCAGTGGGAGGACCTGACTGCAGGGTGGTGAGCTGGAGGGGCTGTTCCAGGTGCAGCTGCAGCCATTCCCTAAGGAGACTTGCCTGAAACAGGGTTCTCAGAGTGTCAGAACACGCAATGAGCCTCAAGGTTGTATAGCTGTGCTGCAACTTGTAGAAGCCTCTGCAGACCTCTGCTTTCCACTGTGAAAATGAAGAAAACCCTGTGGGACAATGCTACACAAATCCAGAGATGATCTGCCCAGTTCAGCTTCACAAATGGCCCCACTCTCCTACTCGCTCATGCCCAAACCAAAATGCCCTCCTGGACTCCCTTCCAGTAAACAGCCATCTGCCCAGCTTTGCTCCTCTCTGCACATTCAGCTGATCTCCCTGTGGAGGACTGAGTGAAAACTAAGCAACCCCCTGTATCCCACACTGGTCCTGCTGAGACCTCCTGTGGACACATGTTCCTTGTTCTACCGCACCCTCTAGCTCCCCACGTCTGCATGTCACCCCCTTTCACTAGCTCTCTCCCCTGGAGTGCTGCTCCCAATCTCCATGAGCCTTGTCACTTAGGGTTGCCGCAGGAACTCCTCAGAGAACATCTTCCTCTACAAACTAGTCCATCGCCCAGGCCCCTCTGTCCATCCCCTGAGCTCAAACACTCGTCCCAGGAGACACTGACATTGCTTCGCTGTGCTGTGTTCTTTCTTTCAGAATGCTACCTCCATGAGCTCAGGGACTGATCCCCTCCATCCGTTTAGTGTCCAATAGGCCTTTGGCACTAGTGAATGCACTACTCTCAAGGAAGTCACATGGAAAGAAACAATCCATCTCAATCTAGTTCTATGCAATATAGAATAGGCTAGAATTAAGAAAAATCACATGATCATATCCTAAATACAGAAAAACCATTTGACAAAATCCAATACCCATTCATGATTTAAAAAAAAAAAAAACTCTCAGTAAAGTGGGGAACTTCCATCCTCAACTTGATTAAAAAAAAAAAATCTACAAACACCCTGGAGCTCACAGCATACAAAATAGTGAGAAACTCAAAGTTTTCCCACTAAAATCAGGAACAAGGCAAGAATGTACCCTCTCAACATTGCTTTTCAATATTGTACTGGAAATTCCAGTTAATGCAATAAGACAAAAAGGGGGAAGTAAAAGAGATACAGATTGGGAAAGAAGAAATAAAACTGTCTTTGTTCTCAGATGACATGATCTCTATGTATAAAATATTAACAATTCTGGAATAAGCAGTTTTAGCAAGGTTGCAGGATTCAAGTTAGTATACAAAAGTTAATTGCTTTCCTATATACCAGCAGTGAAAAAAATGGAGTTAGAAATTTAAAACACAATACAATTCACATTAGTACTACCCAAGATGAAATAGGTAGAAGTTCAAAAACAATGCTTACAAAGTTCATATGAGGAAAACCACAAAACTCTGATGAACAAAATTAAAGAAAAACTAAATTAATGGAGAAATATTTCATGTTCATGGACAGGAAGACTCCATATTGTCAAGATGTCAGTTCTTCCCAACTTGATCTATAGATTTGATGCAATCCCAATCAAAATCCCACAAAGTTATTTTGTGGATATGACAAAAACTGATTTTAAAGTTTAAATTGAAAGAAAAAAGACCCAGAATAGTCAACACAATATTGAAGGAAAAGCACAAAGTTTGAGACCTGACACTACCGGACTTCAAAAGTTATAGAGCTACAGGGGCACCTAGGTGGGTCAGCCAATTAGGTATTTGCCTTCTGCTCAGGTCATGATCTCAGGATTCTGGGATGGAACCTCACCTCAGGCTCCCTGCTCAGAGGGGAGTCTGCTTCTCCCTCCCCCTCTGTCCCTCCCCCCTCCTTGTGCTCTCTCTCTCTCTCAAATAAATAAAATCTTTTAAGGAAAGTTATAGAGCTACAATAATCAAAGCAGTTTAGTATTAGTGAGAAAATAGACAAATAGATGAATGGCACACAACGAAGAGCCCTACCTAAATATAGTCAACTGATTTTTGACACAGGATCAAAATCAATATAATGAAGAAAAGCAATCTTTTCAATAAATGGTGATGGGAAATTGGACATGCACATACAAAAATGAATCTAGACACAGACCTTACACATTTCACCATAATTAAATCAAAGTGGATCATAGACCAAAATGTAAAGCACAAGAACATAGAATTTCTAGAAGATAATACAGGAGAAAATCTAGATGACCTTAAGTTTGGAGATGACTCTAGAAACAACACCAAGGGCACCATCCATGAAAGAAATAATTGATAAGCTGGACTTCGCTAAAACAAAAAAAAAAAATGCTCTACAAAAGATATTGCCAAGAGAATGGAAAGACAAGCCTTAGACTGGAAGAAAATCTTTGCAAAGACATTACCTGATAAAATACTGTTATCCAAAATATACAAAGAACTCTTAAAATTCAACAATAAGAAAAGAAAGAACCTGATTAAAAATGTTTCAAAGATCTAAACAGAGCACTCAGCAACAAAGATATATGGAGGGCAAATAAGCATATGAAAAGATGCTCCACATCATAAGTCCTCAGAGAAATGCAAATTAAAACAACGAGATACTACTGCACACCTATTAGAATAGTCAAAATCGAAAACACTGACAACACCAAGTGCTGTTGAGAATGTGAAGCAACAGAAACTCTCATTCATTCCTAGTGGGAATGCAAGATAGTACATCCGCTTTGGAATGCAGTTTAGAGGTTTCTTACAAAACTATGCTCTTGACCATACAATACAGCAATTGCACTCTTTGGCATTTACCCAAAGGAGTTGAAAACACGTCCATACAAATACCTGCACATGAATGTTTATAGGAGCTTTATTAATAATTGCCAAAACTTGGAAGCAACCAAGGTATACTTCAGTAGGTGAATGGATAAACAAACGGGTACATCCAGACAATGGTACACCAAAATTTAACACTGAAAATAAATAAGCTATTGAGCCATGAAAAGAACTTCAATGCATATCGCTAAGTCAAAGAAGTCAATATGAAAAGGCTACATACTGTATGATTCTAACTATATGACGTTCTGGAAAAGGTACAACTATGGAGACTGTAAAAGGGTCAGTTGTTGCCAGGGGTTAGTGCAAAGAAAGCATGAATAAGCAGAGCACAGAGTGTTTTTAGGGCAGTGAAACTACTCTGAATGATATTATAATGGCAGATACATGTGATTATACATTTGCCCAAACCCATAGAATGCACAACACCAAGAGTCAACTCTAATGTAAATTATGAATTTTGGATGATAATGATGTGTCAATGTAGGTCAATCAACTGTAACAAATGTACCACTCTGGTGGGGGACATTGGTAAAGCAGAAGACTATCCATGTGTCAGGGCAGGAAGTATATGGGAAATCCCTGTACCTTCCTCTCAGTTTTGCTGTGAATTTAAAACTGCTCTGAAAAACAAATTCTATTTAAAAAAATAAATGTCAGACTTAAGCCCTAACATTTCCATAATTACATTAGACCAAATGGTCTAAATACATCAATTGAATGACAAATAGTGAAAGAGTAGATTTAAAAAATGACCCAACTATATGGTATGTATAAGGAACTCATTGCAAATATAATGATATAAGTAAATTGAAAGTAAACAAGAATATCACTGTACTTTTATTTGTAATAGTAAAAAAATCGCAAACAACCAAGATGTCCTTTACTAAAGAAATGGTTAGAGAAACTGTGCTGCTTACGTATCATGGACTACTACTCAGCAATAAAAATGAGCAAACTTTTGATATATGCAACAATTTGTATGACCTAAAGGGTATTATTCATAATGAAAACATCCAATCTCCAAAGGTCTCATACTGTATAGTTCCATGATAAACTTTCTTGAAATAATAAAGCTATAGAAATGGAGAACAGACCATTGGTTTTCATGGGCTAGGAATTGTGAGGGGAGAGGGATGAGTGTGATTATGGAGAGACTGAGGTAGCACAAGGGAAGTCTTTGTAATGATGGAATAATTCTGTATCATGATTGTGGTGGTGGATGCACAAATCTATAGTTGTGCTACCTTGATATAACTATACTAATACATTGTATCGGTGTCAGTTTCTTGGTTTTGATATGGTGCTATAGTAACCCCTCGGTGAAACTGGGTAAAGGGTACACAGGACCTCTCTGTACTATCTTTGCAGCTTCCTTCAATCTATAATTACCTCAAAATAAAAAAAATTAAAAAGTGAATGCAGACTTCCATTTTTTTACAACATACATTTTCTTAATATTCTGAATACCTTCCTCATGAAAATAACTAAAGTGTCAAGTAAGTAAATCAAAGCTTCTCTTTGTGTCAAGTAAGTAAATCAAATCTTCTCCTTGAAGGGAGGGGAGGTGGGGGGATGGGGTAGCCTGGTGATGGGTATTAAGGGGGACACGTATTGCATAGAGCACTGGGTGTTATACACAATGAATCATGGATCACTACATCAAAAACAGATGTATGGTATGGTGACTAACATAACATAATTAAAAAAATAAAAATAAATAAAGGATAATATTTTATAAATAAAAAACAAAATAAAAAAGATTTATTTTTGGAGGAGAGAGGGGTGGAAGGGGCAGAGAGAGAGTGAGAGAGAGAATTCTCTAGCAGACTCCCTGCTGAGCATGGAGACCAATGCGGGGCTTGATCCCAGGACCCTGAGATCATGACCTGAGCCAAAATCAAGAGTCGGATGCTTAACCAACTGAGCCACCCAGGTGCCCCAGTAAGTCAAAGCTTCTTAATGCATCACTTTTTGGCATTCAAGTATGGAATTGACAGAAGCCATAAATGAAATTGGAGTGGGAATCCTGGGAAGTGAGAGAGTTTCAAAGTCAGCTTTCATCCCTGGGGTTTCTGGAAAATCTTGGAAGCCTGGAGCTTCCATCTTGATGGAAGTACATAGGATGGAAAGTACAAAGGATTGAAGATAAAGTCTAGAGCCTGCTTAAAGTAAGAAGTCTAATGTGAGATTAATAGGAGGCTTAATAGAAAGTCCCCTGCTTACGAACTCACTAAACTATGAGTAAAATGATAAAGAGTAATAAGCCTGCCAGATAAATAGGATGGTAAGGAAATTTACCTGTTATTGCCAAGGCAATCGGTAGAGGAGAAAACTGTATCCTGGAAAATTATATTTTTAAATTCTATATTTTATAAGGCACTGGTACCCAGAGTATATAAAGAATTTGGGGTGCCTGCGTGGCTCAGTCCGTTAAGTGTCTGCCTTCGGCTCAGGTCATGATCCCAGGATCCTGGGATCGAGCCTCACATTGGTCTCCCCACTCAGTGGAGAGCCTGTTTCTCCCTTTCACTCTGTCCCTCCCCCTCTCGTGCTCATTCTCTCTCTCTCTCAAATAAACAAAACAAAACAAAAAATGAAAAATATTAAAAAAAAGAATTCTTACAACTCAAAAATAAAAGGACAAACATCGCAATTTAAAACATGGGCAAAATATTTAAATAGATATCTCTCCAAAGAATACGTATGAATGACCAATAACTACATGAAAAGAAGCTCAAGATTGTTGATTATTAGTAAAATGCAAATCAAAACTACAGTTAGATACCACTTCACACCCATTAGGATAGCTAGAATCTAAAAGGCAGGTAATAATTGTTGGCAAGGGCGTGGAGAAATTGGGACACTCATGCCCTGCTGATGGGAATGTGTAAGGGTGCATCCACTGTGGAAAACGGTTTGGCAGTTGTTCAAAAAGGTAAACATTGGGTCATTGTTTGACCCAACAATTCTACTCCTGGGTATATAATCAAGGGAAATGAAAATACATGTTCACACAAAATTTGAATGTGCATACTTCCAGTAGCATTATTTACAATACCCAGAAGTTGGAAACAACCTAAATGCTCATCAGTGGGTGAATAGGTAAACACTATGTGTTTGGCATATCCATACAATGGAATATTACTTGACCATACAAAGTGAAGTAATGATACAGGCTATAACATGGATGGATGAAGCTCTTGAAAACATGCTAAGTGAAAGAAGACAGACATGAGAGGCCACATACTGTATGATTCCATTGATCTGGAAGGTCTGTAATAGACAAACTTGTAGAAACAGAAAGTAGACTAGGTAAGTATCTATGGCTGGGGGGTAGGATTGGGAGGAAATGGGGAGTGAATACTAATGGATACAGGGTTTCTTATTGGGTTGATGGGAATGTTCTAAAGTTGACTGTGGTGATGGTTGCATAACTGTAAATGTACTAAAAACCACTGAATTGTACACTTTAAATGCGTGAATTTTATGGTATGTGAATTGTATCTCAATAAAGCTGTTTTTTAAAAGGGCAAGTTGCAGCATAATATGAGCAATATGATGAGATTTATGTAAAGTAGTGGGTGGTTGGGAGTATTAGAAACCTCTCATAAACAGCTGACATTTGTATTTACTGACTCCATTACTAATTTGAGTAAATGTTATATATCCCCACTGATAGCCCAATTCTATGTTAGCAGGTCTACCTTTCTCCCATGACCGCAAAGCATGCAGGAACCTTGGTGGCAGCACTGTCTCCACATACCCCCGGTGCAAAGGTGAAGAGACTGAGACCCAGAGAAGGGATTGCACTTGTAACTTAGTAAGTCAGTGGTAGAGCAGTGACTAGAACGTGAATTTCCTAGCCCTTTGTCCAAGGCTTCTGTCACTGGATGGTTTTTCATTAACCTTCTTACTTTCTTCTGCTTCCCCTCTTTTCGCCCACCAACACCCCCCCCCAAATAAGCCCTGTCAATTATTTGCTTCTTGAATTTATAAGTAATTTCTTTTCCTTCCCTCCCTTCTTTCTTCCCTTTTCTCCTTCCTCCTTACCTCCCTTTCTTCTTTCCTCCCTCCCCTTCCTTCCTGTTTCAAAAAACAAGGTTTTTCTCAGGGAGTGATTTCAACCAGTTCTTTATAGTCTACTGTAATCAAGGCCTGACTCTCCCTTTAATCCTCATCATTCCTCAAAGTCTCCAGTTCATCCTCTGGGGTTTGCTTTACAGGCATCATAGGCAGTGAGGATTGCAGACTTGGCAGGAGATAGGGGAAAGTCAGGCAAGAATGGGAGTAGGAGAGGGTTAGGCAATTACTATTCCACACAGGTCTGAGGCTCTGCACCTTCTAACTGAGTGCCTTGGTTTCTTAATCTTATTTCCTCTTCTCCTCAGAGTTGAGTGTCTTTACATTCAAAGTGGGAAGTATGCATTTAAGTCATTCTGTCTGGTGCCTGGATCAAAGACCGCTGGTGTTTTGTTTTTTTTTTCTCTGTAATAGTCTATCTTGTATTTGCAGTCTTTGTTTCTGATTATTTAGGGGGTGACTCATGTCTAGCTGTTGGATGAAGGGAGAGAAGAAACCTTCAAGAGCACGTGATGTGGGTAGGGGGTGTGGAGAAACCCATCCATTAATGCCTGAAGTCTTGCTGCATTGCAGGTAGTCCTAAGAAGGCAAATGGGGCCTTAGGCAAGTGGGTGCCCTGCAGGATGATATTACCCCAACAGTAATGTTTTCCCCAACTTGGGGGCGTGTGTTCTTTTTAGAGAACCAGGTCTGGGCTAACTGTCCAGTTCTGGCTTTCCTGCTGTCTCTCTGATTTTCAGAGATCCTTACTTTCACCTTTGCAGCACCTTCAGAATGCTATTAAATCAGTTTTCTGTATTTGAAATACAACCACAGCAGAGACTATCAGCTCCCGTCTTACATACAAAGGGATTGCTTTTCATTTCCTTCCCTAATGCTTCTGTATAGTTGGCCTATTTCTGCAGCCTAGAGAGCAGGTCTACTCTTCCTTCCTCTTTTCTTTTACCACTTTTCTCTTCCCACTATTTTGCATGGAAGCTGACTAAAGTGGAGGCTGTGGCTGCAGTGGGTCCAGAATGGGTGGGAATGGAATACCCCAGGACTTTGCCTTAGTCAAAGGGCAGACTTGACTCTGCCTCCCCCCAACATCTAGCAGCCTTCTTGGGCACCAGAGTTTAGCACACAGTGGGTACTGGACACAGCTGCACTAAGTCACCTCTCTGGTGCAAACAATGTATCATGACTCCAACCTCTACCTCCTGGGGTCAAAGGGCTTAGGCTGAGTGGACAGGTCTCTGTCTGGCCAGTCCATGGTCTTTTTATTATTATTATTTATCAGAGAGAGAGAGTGAGCATGAGTGAGCACACAAGCAGGCGGAGCAGCAGGCAGGGGGAGAAGCAGGATTCCCATGGAGCAGGGAGTCCGATGTGGGACTTGATACCAGGATCCTGGAATCATGACCTAAGCCAAAGGCAGACGCTTAACCAACTGAGCCACCCAGACGTCCCAGTCCATGGTCTTTTCAGAGGGTGAGGCACTTGGCGTTGTGGCACCTGGAAGAACTGCTAGTAGTGAGTAGTAAGAACCTCTA
>NW_027397520.1:0-25640 GCF_003265705.2 Callorhinus ursinus | reverse complement strand
TACTACTACTACTACTACTACTACTACTACTACTACTACTACTACTAATTGTATGAGGATGAAATACTCTCAAAATTTCTGTTAAGTCCATCTGGTCCAGTATGTCATGCAAAGCCCTGTTTCCTTGGTGATCGGCTTAGATGATGTGTGCATTTCTGTGAGTGGGGTGTTAAAGTCCCCTCCTATTATTGTATTATTTCCAAAGTGTTTCTTTAATTTTGTTATTAATTGTATATATATTTTGGTGTTCCCATGTTAGGGGCATCAATATTTAAAATTGTTAGATCTTTTTGTGGTCTAGACCCCCTTATTATGATATACTGTCCTCTTTATCATTATTACAGTCTGGTTTAGAATCTAGTATGTCTAATATAAGGATGGCTACTCCACCTTTCTTCTCATGTCCACTAACATGATGAGTGGTTCTCCACCCATCACATTCATCTGGTGGTGTTCGCGTTTAAAATGAGTCTTCTGTAGACAGCATATTGATGGGCCTTGTTTTTTATCCATTCTGATACCACATATTTGTTGACTGGAGCATTTTATCCGTTTACATTCCTAGTAATTACTGAAAGGCATGAAGATAGTGCTATTATATTACCTACAACTGTTTCTGTAGATTGTCTCTGTTCGTTTTTGGTCTTTACTACTTTTGGGTGCCCTTTCCACTCAAAGGAAACCCTTTAATATTTCTTCCAGGGCTGGTTTAGTGTTCACAAATTCCTTTTGTTTTTGTTTATCGTGGGAGCTCTTTATATCTCCTATTCTGAAAGACAGCCTTGCCGGATACACTATTCTTGGCTGCCTATGTTTCCCATTTAGCACACTGAATACACCATACCAGTCCTTTCTCGCCTGCTAGCTCTCTCTGTACAGGTCTGCTGCCAGCCTCATGGGTCTACCCTTGGAAGTGAAGGACCTCTTGTCCTGAGCTGCTTTCAGGATTTTCTCTTTATCTTTGCAATTTGCAAACTTTATATTGAGGTGTTGACCTACATTTATTGATTTGGAGAGGGGTTCCTGTGCCTTCTGACCTTAAATGCCTGTCTTCTTCCCCAGATTAGGGAAGTTCTCTCCTATAATTTGGTCAAATAAACCTTCTGCCTCTTTCTCGGGGTGCTCATCTCCTAGGACACGTATAATACGGATGTCAGTTCACTTCATGGACTTGCAGAGTACTCAGTATCCCTTCGGGATCTAATAGTTTTCTTTCTCTCTTCAGCTTTCTTATTTTCCATGATTTTATCTTCTATATCACTGATTCATTCTTCTGCCTTACTCATCCACCTTGTATAGCCTCAACTTAGACTCCATCTCAGGAACAACATTTTCAATGTTGGCCTCGTAGATTTTTGTACTTTTATGTCTACAGTAAGGGAATTTCTAGTACTTTCAATGCTAGTTTGAAGCCCAGCTAATATGTTTATAAGCATTGTTTTTAATTCTATTTCAGAGATCGTACAATATTATATATTGATTAAATCCCTACCAGTGAGTACTACTTCCTCTTCTTTCTTTTGGGAAGAATTCTCCAGCTCCTCATTTGATCCAGAAAAAGGAAAGACATGAAAGAGCAATAACAACAACAGCTAATTTTGAGGTGGACTTGTCCTAGGGGAACAATCCCTCCAACGCACAGGGAGGCAATCCTAGGTGTAAACTGCTGCAGCCTCCAGTAGGTGTTGCTGTTTTGCTCCCTATAGGCTTTCAGCTCTGTTGGGCAGGATGAATGTGGCATGGCCCCCTCTCTCACCCTGGTGCTGAAAATTCATACTCCCACTCTTCTGTGAGCCCTCTCTGAAAAGCAATCATTCTTGTCTCCCTGCCATTCAGCAGAAGTCTGTGTTCAACCCTGCCTTTGTGCAAGCTTTTTTTAAAAAATTTCAGGTGAAGAAATGAGTTTACCTCAAATTTGATAGACTCCTTGGGTGCGGACCCTTTCTGTTCCGAGGGAGGGAGGGGGTCTTGTCAGGCTTCTACATTTTCTGAGCCTCTGCCAGGAGAGTGATTGGATGACCATGCAGCCATTCAGTCTTTGACAACACAGAACAGAAAACAGGCCCCTAGGCTCCCTGGTTCAGCCAGCTTTTTGCCTCCTGTGCCTGGGAACTCTGCTGCACCAAGGCACCACCTGTTCTTGTCACCCCAGGGATCCTAAGGGTAAGCTGTTACACCTGGGATTCCTACTTGCTTCACCACCTGAGCACCTTTAAGCCAAGAACTTCCCTCATGTAGCCAACACGTAAAAGTTCTGATTTTGTGCTCTGCTGGGTATGATACTTTGCAGTAGTCTCCTCTAGTAGTCTCCCTCCCCTCCACCATATCCTCAGCTATATCACACTGGATTCAAGTCTCCCAACCTCCTCAATTTCAAACCGTGATTGCTTTTCTATTTGTAGACTTGCAGCACTTGTTTTCTCCCATCTCTGATTGATATCTCAGGTCTTGAGAATGATTTGATAAACTTCTAGTTTTATTCAAGGAATCAGACAAACTTAGGGCCCCCCCTTCACCTCTACCATCTTAACTCTGCACATACATTTTAACCACTGGATTTCTGAGTTTGTTCAGTGGGAAACGATCTTAGTCCTGGCAACAAAGAACTCAATGTCCCCAAGGCAGAGATCCATCACCCATGCCCTATAGATGTGCAGAGAAGATCCACAAGCCCGGGATGCTCTGCTGTCTTGAACTCAGGCCATGTCACCTGCTCCACTACCCAGTCAGTCCCCATAGACAGCGAGGTGCCAGACCCTTGAAGCCTACAAGGAGGAAGCCTCGACAGCACCCCAGTGTTTGCTCAGCATCCCTAACACAACCAGGCACACTCTACTTATAGGTTGGGATACATGGTTCAGGAACAGACAGGGGCTGGATTTGTGCCTCAAACCGGTCTCTAACTCAATTTTCCTATTGGTTTCTAAATGTTTTTTAGATGTAATCTGGCTAGATGTAAATACAGCCACATAAAACCTCTGGATGTTTTAATTACATCTAGTCCGACCTTTGAAAACAAACGGGTAAAGTGCCACCAACCTGGTAATGGCCCTGCACGGAATTGAATTGAAATGTCAGCCATAACCCTTTGCATTAAGTGTTACATTACTTTCAGTGGTACAGTACAGTGATTCAATAATTCTGTTCCTTACTCACTGCTCATCAGAAGTGTGCTCTTCATCTCTTTTCTCTTTCTCCCATCTCCCACTCACCTGCCCTCTGGGAACCACCTGTTTGTTCTCTAGTTCAGTCTGTTTCTTGGATTGTGTCTCTCATTTTCTTTGCTTGTTTGTTTTCTTTCTTATATTCGACATATGAGTGAAATCATAGGGTATTTTTCCTTCTCTGAATTATTTGGCTCAGCATTATATTCTCTAGATCCATCCATGCCACTGCAAATGGCAAGATTTCATTCTTCCTGATGGCTGAGTAATATTCCATTGTGTAAATATACCACCTCTTCCTTATCCATTCATCATTTGATGGATATAAAACCTGATTATGATTCCATAATCTGGCTATTGCAGATAAGAAAAATCCTCCAAGAAAAAAGATAATGCTGCTATAAACATTTGGGTGCATGTAACCCTTTGATTTTTTTTTTTTGTATTTTTTTAGGTAAATACCCAGTAGTGTGAAGACTGCATTTTATGGTAGTACTATTATTAACTTTTGAGAAGCCTCCATACTGTTTTCCAAAGTGGCTACACCAGTTTGCAATCCCATCGGGAGTGTAAGAATGTTCCACTTTCTCCAAATCCTTGCCAACATCAGTTGTTTCCTGTGCTGTTTATTTAGCTGTTCTGAGAAGTGTGAGGTAGTATCTCAATGTGGATTTGATGTGTATTTCCCTGATGATGAGTGATGGTAAACATCTTTTCATGTGTCTGTTTGCCATCTGGATGGCTTCTTTGTAAAATATCTTTTTTTGTCTTCTGGCCAAATTTTGATGGGATTGATTATTTGATTTTTGGGTGTTGAGTTGTAGAAGTTACTTATATATTCTGGATACTAACACAATAATTTAAAGATGGAGAGTGATTTAAATAAATTTTCAAACTAATTTAGAAGCTACTTTTTTTTTTTTTTACTTTAGTTAAATAACAGAGGTCACATACACAATATGGACATAATACAACCCTGAAGCTATTGGTCATCCCTATAAGGGGTTGATAGAAACCTGGCATTTCTTCTCACTGTAACACCAGCGTTTTGGAGGGTTGTTATCTAATCTTGCTGACAACCACTGGAACTGTGTGAGGGTAAGTCAGCCCTCAACTGAGTGACCCTCCACAGTCAGTATCTAGCTACCATCCATAGAGCAGTATAACAATTATCCTCAATTATGGGATTGACCATGATATTCTCCCTTCTGCTAACCATTAGAAACACCATGACTCCCTTGTCAGCATATTACCAGGCCTCTCTTGCAGCATCTGAGCGTCTACTCAACAGCAAACTCCGTCCCCTCCCAACTCATTCTGGGCATTCTCCCAGACTAAAAGAACTGAGCTCACAATGCCAACACTTGGTGTACAACACATACTCACAACTGTGGTGAACACGGATACAGAGATGAATAAACCAGTGCATGTTCTCCAATGTGATACAGACAAGGCTCAAATTTGAATCTGCCTCTGGGTTTGAGGTTCCTGTGGGTATGTCAGGATCTGGATTCTGGACCTATCCCTTGCATTCTACAGCCTAATGCATTCTTGGCCAACGTAGACACTATTAAAGAAATACTTATGGAATAAATGAGCATACACTTTCTTTGCTGGACTCGTAATTCCCTACTATGCAAGCAAACCAAGGATTGATTATCAGTCTAGAATAAACTTTGTCAGAGAGCCCAGACTCATTCTCTTCTTTGCCAGACTCACAGTCACTCAGCAGTGGCTTTCAGGTCACCCTCCTTTTCACAGTAAGAACTGCAGGGCTTGCCAGCCTCAAATCTTGCTTCACAATCAGAGTGATCATTCTGCCTTAGTTTTCATCACCCCATGCCTCTCTGCTCAGCAGCTGCCTGCTTCCACAGGGACCAAGCCCTGCCATTATCTGCTGACGATGCTCTTACCCATGTGTGAAGGACCATGCCAGGTACCAGAGGGTTATTTTCACTGAAGGTAAAAAGCTACCACAAGCCAAAACGATTCTGAATGAGAAGAGAACCAATGGCCTGCTTCTGCCCTTAACAAACATATGTGCCTTAAAGACAGAAGCTAAGTTGTGAACAATGCTTCAACACTTAACAAACATATGTACCTTAAAGACAGAAGTTAATTTGTGCATAATGTATAAAACTGATTTCATGAGGACTATAATTAATGGTGATTAGTGTTAATCATCTTTTACTGTATATAGGAACATTGCTACAATACAACATCTTGAAGGCTCTATTCACAAAGAAACGTGTAACTGTGGGGAGAGATGTGAACCAGATTTAAGTGGTGATTATTTCGCTATATATACATATATCACTCCGTGGTACACCTGAAAGGAATAGAATGTTACATGTCAATTATATCTCCATTTTTAAAAATAAATGAATAAACCAGAATTGGCAAAATGGAAATCCTCTGCCACCTGAAAATCCTTTTACACATGCACTTGTAGGTAAACCGGGAAAGTGGAAGTTAAAGTAAACTCTGGTTGTCATAATCACGGAAGATTTCACAGAGGAGGAATTACATTAATTGAAGAACAGAAGTTTTCAAATATGGGAGGGTAGGGCCTGGTGGGAGAGCATGTATGACCACACATCTCGATACAGAGACTGTAAATAATCTTCCTTTGCCTTAAATGAATCATCATAATCCTTGAGAGCCATGAAAGCCCCTTCTCCCTCCTAGGCTCCCCTGACTCTCTTTTTCCCAGCTAATCTGTGCAATATCCACTCCTCAAGACTCAGGCCCAGACCCAACACTCTCTCTGTCCTTTTCTGGTCACTCCACACTCCCCTACCACTGTCTGCTTCCCATGGCTGGCATTTTAGTGTAGATTCTTGGAGTCTCCAATCCCATTTATTTTGTTTGCTTTGCATGCTTTGAGCTCCCTAATGCACTGCAACATCAAGGTTTTAGTGGTGTGTCTAGGAAGGTATGAACATACAGAGTAGAACACTTACTATATGAATCACATTTTTTGAAACAAAATAAGAATGAATTACAAGTGCAATTTAAGCTACAAAATACACAGGTATTGCAAAGAAATACTTAGGTGGTAAGGCTCACCTCAGATTCATCCCAAGAACTTAAAAATGCACTTATTTCTCCTTAAAGTAAAAATGAAGGCAGTTCCTCAACTTTCCTTCATTGTGTCTTCACAAGATCACTTCCCCCTAATATCCATCTTTAGAAAACAGGCGGAGGTTCATTGTCAAGGTAGAGCAATATTGTCCAGCAACATTCTAACATCTCCATCCTTAGGGGCTACCTACATTACAAGGTCCCCAATGAACTTCAAATCTGAGAGAAAACTCAACAGCAGTAAAAAAAATAAATTCAATTTAATTAGCATATGCTGTATTATTAGTTTCAGAGGTAGAATTCAGTGATTCAACAGTTGCGCATAACACCCAGTGCTCATTCCATCAGGAGCCCTCCTTAATGCCCACCACCCAGTTAATTCATGCCCCCACCTCCCCTCCAGAAATCCTCAGTTTGTTTCCTACAGGTAAGAATCTCTTATGGTTTGCTTCGCTCTCTGATTTCCTCTTATTTATTTTCCGTTCCCTTGGCCTCTGTCCGTCTGTTTTGTTTCTTAAATTACACATGAGTGAAATCATGTGGAATTTTCTTCTTCTGAATGACTTATTACACTTAGCCTAATGCCCTCTAGTTCCATCCATGTGATTGCACATGGCAAGATGAAATTTTTTGATGATTGAGTAATATTCTGCTGTGTGTATACAAATAGTGAACAGACATGAAAAAACGCTCACATCACTCAGGGTCAGAGAAATACAAATCAAAACCACAATCAGATACCACCTCACACTGTCAGAATGGCTAAACAGAAAACACTTTGCTAAAGCAGATTTTCAGTTACGATCCATGATCATAGAAACATTTAAAATGAAAACACAGAACCTGTGTCGTGTGCTATAATCTGTTAGGAAGAGTGATATGGGGAAAGCTTGAAAAAGAAAGAGAAGCCGGAGGCATCTGCACAGAGGAGACTTTAACCACATCAAAGGAAGTGGTGCACTTACTTTCATCCCATTTTCACATGTTTACACTCAGCTTGTTAGAGCCTGGTGGTGTGTTTCTGAGACAACAGCACACCTCAGGGGACCCCTTGGCATATCTGCACCCTTAAGGTATGAAATTTGAGTGGGACCCAGTGCGTGGATGAGAAATCCCCTCCCTGAGCATGCAGAATATTTCTGGTGAAGGACCGTCACTGCCCTGGAACCCCAGTCCTGCCCAGTGGTGCTCATCATGAAAGACTGGCAGTCTCTGTGATCTAACCTTGAACGTGTTCCCAGCACAGAAAGAGTGAAGGGCATTTCTGGTTTCACCAGGCCCCTGAAAAAAAAATTCACTATTAATAGTATTCTAAATCAATGAAGGCTGGATTGAAAGCCAAAAAGAGTGAATTTATATCACCTTGTTGTCCCCCTTTTATTTATTTATTTACTTTTTGAAACAGAATTATTTTCATAGCATGGTTATTGAATACATTTGGCTTATATTCGGGAAAATGGAAAGACTGTTTTCCTGGGCTAGCTTTAAATAAGGGAAGGGTTGTACCAATAAAACAGGTGAATAGGCCTGGGAACCTCATCCTGGATTACTTAAATGGAAATCTATGGGTGTCTGATGCTGACAACATACGATTTTATGCAAAGTTGTTGGCATCTGTTTAAATGATACTGCTTTTTAAATTATATATGGGAATATAAGCATCTGTACACTTTTATTATTATTATTTTATTTTTTAGAGGGTGGGGGGAGGGCCAGAGAGAGAGGGAGAGATAACCTTATTCAGGTTCCACACCTGACTTGGAGCCCAGCGTTGGGACTCCATCTCACATCACCTGAACTGAAAGCAAGAGTCAGATGCTTAACCCACTGAGCCACCCAGGAGCCCCAATCATTGGTACGCTTATTAAGAAAATGGCTACTCTGGTGTAGTAAATCACTTTTATGTGAATGGGAACTGATTACAATGAAACCCAACATATTTGTGAGTATCATAAGGTTACCAATGGTACATTAGGAACAACGCGCTTTAGAACTCTGATGGTTACTAGGCATTTTCTATTTATAATTCAACTGAATCTGACAATCTCTAAGCAGCAAAGTTGATGTTTTAAGGATGGTTATTGTTAAGATAGGGACCACTGGTGGCACGGAGAAGAGAGAAGAACCCTTTCCTGAAGGTCATCAAAACATGACAGAGTCAGGACAGTTCTATAATGTGTCTGTCTAATGTGGGTGGAAATGAAATCTCACAAAACCTTAGCTAAGATAGGGATCACCTTGAATCCAGGAATTCTCCACTTTCAAATGTGCTAAATTCAGTGTTTTGCAGTTTATGTTTATGTTATATACGTGTGTGTGATAGTTAGGGATATATCTCTATGTTAATTTTTTCCAAGGAGAATTAAGTTACATTGCTTTTTTTAATTAATCAAGAGCAGGATTGGTCACTGATACAGATTTTTAAAAAAATTTATAACTATTTTCAAGCATATACACTGAGAACCATTTGAAACAATTAAAAGAAAAGTGAATTCCAATACACACTTCAGTGTCATTGAACGGAATTATCTTAAAAGCATTCTACACTTGCTACAAATTGTCCAATGCACCTAAAATTAGATCACTCGTAAACACTTAACTTTTTCATAAGATTTTATTTTAATTCCACTTAAGGTAAAGCATTAGTTTCAGGTATACAATGTAGTGATTCAACCCTTGCATACAACACCTGGTGCTCATCACTAGCACACTCCTTAATCCCCATCCCCTAATTAACCCGTTCCCCACACCCTGCCCTCCTGACCATCAGCTTGTTCTAGGAGTTAAGGGTCTTTTTACTGGTTTGCCTCTCGTATTTCCCCCTTTGCTCCTATGATTCTTCAATTCACATATGAGGGAAATCATAGGTTATTTGTCTTTCTCTGTTTCACTTAGCATAATACTTTGTAGTTTCAATCATGCCACTGCAAATTGTAAGATCACGTTCTGTATTTTGGCTGAATAAGATTAATATATATATTTATATATAATATGTAAGTCAATCACACATGCCACTGTTTCTTTACTGTAAATGTGAGTCTATTGCTGGGTTTTCTGTTCCGTTCCTTTGATCTATGTGTCTGTTTTTATGACAGTACCATACTATGTTGATTACTACAACTTTGTGATATGTTTTGAAGATTGGAATCGTGCTGCCTCCCATTTCCTTTTTTTTTTTTTTCAGTATTGCTTTAGCTATTACGGATGTTTTGTGGTTCCATACAAATTTTAGGATTGCCTGTTCTATCTCTGTGAAGTGTGCTGTTGGTATTTTGATAGCGATTGCATTAAATGTGTGGATAGCTTTGGGTAGTATAGACATTTTCACAATCTTTGTTCTTCCAACCCATGAGCATGAAAATCTTTCCATTTCTTCCTGTCATCCTCAATTTATTTCATCCCTATTTTGTAGTTTTCAGAGTACAAGTCTTTCACTTCTTTGGTTAGGTTTATTCTTAGGTATCTTATTATTTTGAGTGCAATTGCAAATAGCATCGTTTTCTTATTTTTTCTTTGCCCTGCATCATTTGTAGTGTATACAAATGCAACAGATTTCTGCACCTTGATATTGTACCCTGGGACTTTCCTGAATTCCTTGATCAGTTCTAGTAGTTATTTGCTGGGATCATCAGGGTTTTCTGTATAGAGTACAATGTCATCTGCAAACAGTGAAAATTTTACTTCTTCCTCATTTGGATTCCTTTTATTTCTTCTTGTTGTCTAATTGTGAGCGAGCCATAGGGCAGTCAAGTCCCCAGAAAACCAGACTTGCCAGGAGGCTTTTGACCAAAGCCCCTCCCACCAAGCTTGGCACAAGGCAATCAAGTCATCTGCACAGAAGGGTGACCAGGAGCCTTAGGACCATGTACCCTCCATCTCAGCTTTGTACAAGGCAAAGGAATCACCAAGACCCTGGGCCAAGTGCATGGCCACCAATGCAACAAAGAACAGCGCAATTGAATCCTCAGAAAATCAGGCTTCCTGGGTGTCTTGAGAATATGAAACCTCCAACCGAGCTCTGCACTGCCCAAATGAGGACCCTTGACACCAGGCTGAGGGAGAGTCCTCTGAAGAGGAGCCCTCCAACGTAGCCAAGCACTGGGCACAAGAATCGCTTGGACACCAGGCTGAACACAAGTACCCTGAGATCATGAGGACACCACCCCTGCCAAGCACAGGGTAATCAGGTCCCCAGAACACCAGGAGCACTTAGGCTAGGAGCTCTCCAACACAGTCTGGCACGGGCAAATGAATCACCTGGACTCTAGACTGCGAAGGAGCCCTCAGAAGAAAAGCTATCCAACCCAGAAAAGCATAAGGCAATCAGGTTCTCAAACACAGGATTTTGCGGAGCCCTCTGACCAAAACCCCTCCAACCAGACCTGGAGGTGGACAAATATATTATCTGGACAGTGGACCCAGCAGGAGCCTTGAGTCCAAAAGCCCCCCAACCCAACTCAGCACCAGAGAAAGGAGCCACCTGGAACCTAGGACAAAGAAGGGGGGTCTTCTACTGCTGTAGAGAAAATGGCAACGAATTCCCCAGAACACCAGGCCCAATAGATGCCCTGAGACCATGACACCACCAAGCTAGCTGCACACTGGGCAAAGGAGTGCCCTGGACACTGGGCTGAGTGGGAGTCCTCTCTCTGGGAGCTCTTCAGCCCAACAGAGCAGAGGGCAATTGAGTCCTCACAACACTGGGCCAAACAGGAACCTTCAGACACTCCAACTCAGGTTGGCAGTGGGCAAAGGACTCACTTGGACAACAGGATGATTGGACTCCCTCCAAGTGGGGGCCCTTCAACTGAGGAGACAGCTGGCAAATGAGTCGCTAGAACACCAGGCCCACTGGGAGATCTGGGACGCCAAGCCTTCTGATTCAGCTTGGCACTGGGCCGAGTCTCTCAGACGTCAGCCTGAGCAGGAGACCTCTGACGCAAACCCCTCCACCCCATAGAGCACAGGACAATTGGGTCCCCAGAACACAAGTTGGCTGGGAGCCCTCTGGTCATGACTCCACCAACTCAGCTCTGCACTGGGCCAAGAAGTCCCTAGAACACTAAACTGACTGGAAGGCCTTTAACTAAGGTGACCCCAGTGCCCTGGGATAGACTTCAGCTTAAGGTCACTGTGGCTTGTCACCTGGGTAGCCCTCGTCTTTTTGGGAATTCTCCTCAAGAGGAAAGGATACCAAGCCAAAAAGCAGAGTCAAACAAAAAGTTTGGAGAGTTTGAAAAGGAACTCATAGCAGGAGATGAGGTGGGGGTTTGAAACAGAACTCATATCAAGAGATGAGATGGGGACTGGAGGGAATTGTAGAAGAGGCCCCAGGCCCTGAATACAGAGGACTCATTGGCAAAGGTCCTCCAGATGAAGAAGAGGTGCTCCATCCTGGAAGGAGTGGTGGAGACCATAGAAAAACAAATCAAGTCGTGGGCTGAGAAGCAGGCTCAGGTCTATGAGGTGGAGAGATTTTTTGGGTACATCAAGGACTTGCTGGAAGCTTTTGCCTCCCAGGCAATGGCATCCAAGTGGTGATGTCCCTGCACACTCCCATCCAAGACGCCATAAATGCGGACCTTGGAAATGTTTGGTCATCTCCAGGAGTGAGTGTTTTAATATTTTTCAGAGGCCTAAATAACCTAAAAACATTATTTCAGAATAAGTACAAGAAACAACCCCTGGGTGACTGTGATGTATAGCCTGGGTTACTCTCACTACTGTGCCTTATAAGTCATCACATTCTCCAGTTCGGTGGGCAGTGGCCTCCACAGCTCTGAGAAAGTGTCAGTGAATTATTCAGAGCTGACCCTGAACACATCCTTCCTCTCCGCATCAACACTTTCAGACATCCTATTTTCTAGAAATCAAGGTCAGCTGCTGAGGTCATCCCCATTCTGAAGGAAGGAAAAATTACCTGTAATGTCCATATGTAGGTATTTCTGCAAAAATGATTTTTGTCCCTAGTGCCATCACACATGCTGTGGCAAATTTGTGTTTGGACCCTGGCCTGAAGGTTCCAAACTCTGGTCACCAGAGCTACTATTTTCTGACTGCATGTCCCTGTGTGATGCAGACCTCTGAAGTGTAAATGTGACAAGATGAGGGAACCAGGCTGGAGGGAGGTCAGAAGCAGGGGACCATTCCCTGCCTCTGGAAGATTTCCTGTTTGTGAGGTGGGTATAGACTGGAGTAAGGAGCCTGGAGAGTGGGCTCTCTGCTCTGAGCCACAGAAGCACTGCAGAAGTTGGGGGAGACACAGATTACTACTTGCTGCTCCATGTGGAGGGGTGGATGGACAGAGTAAAGAAGAGAAGGAAACAGGTAGGAAGAGGTGCATATGGAATACTCAGGTGTCTGTGGATATGGAGGAAGGTGTCTACCTCTAATATGCAGAGCTGAGATTCTGCCATGCATTGGACAGAAGGAAGGAAGAGAGTAAGCTTCCAGGTTTGTCTTCTCCCTAGAGATTGTCCCCTTACCTCAAGGTAGGATGTGGGAGCTCAAGTGCCTTGTGGATACCAATGAGCTGGGGTCTGCCTGTGGCTGTAGTGGAGGTGGAAGAGAGCCTAGAGCCATGGTTCCTTGGGGGAGCTCAAGGCACTCTGCTCATAGCACCAGGGCATAAACTGATTAGAGCCATGAAAAAGCCATCTCTTGGGGAAGGTCAAAATGAGGGGGACTTGGGATGAGACAGGTTAGTATCTCTAAGATGGATGGTGTCTGAACTTATAGGAGGGCTGCTGCTTTCAGGAGCCAGTGGGGAGGCTGGTGGAGTCCAGGTCACTTGGATTTGAGGGGGAAGTGGATCACAGTGTGATCCCAGAGCTGCTAACCTCTAGTGGCCACCTGCTCAGACCCCACTTACCAGACACATGTTTCTGGACACAGCAGGATCTTGGAGGTGCTGGGACCCCACTTTGGGGGTGTGTAGCAGAGCAATTCACTCCTTGAGCCACCATTCCTTCACCTGTAAAATGTGGGCAACTTTGGGGGGATGGCTGTGTGAGCAGGATGCAGGTGATGGCAGGGTTGGGGAGGGGACCTACAAGAGCAGGGGACAGATGCTGTCCAGAGGAGGGAGGGGGGCCTGTGAGCCAGGTCCTTGCCCCGTCAGTTCCTTCCCAAACTCAGAACAGCAGATTCAGGAGAGCAGTCTGTGTCCTGCCTCTCCTGTCCCACACCTGGCCTTCTCTGCCCCTTAGGTACAGCACCTGCCCAGTCACAGACCAGCATCAGTTTCCTCCTGCCTCCTACACTGCTGCTTAACACCCACACATTGGGGTCCTGGGGAAGCTTGGAGCTTCAAGGGGCCAAGGTAAGGTGGGACTGATAGCTTTAGGGAACTATGCTGAGGTGTGTTGAGAGGTAGAGCGATCCTATAGGTAGGGAGGGATTTAGGTCCATTTAGAGATTCAGATAGTACAGAAATGTCCCATCGCAGAGGCACTCTTGGCTCATTTTGCCCCAAGGTAACATCCTACATCACTGCAGACCACTATTCGCACCAGGAAACTGACAGTGTGGTATGAGGGACATGTCTAGGTCTGTCACTTTGTCATGGACATTTGTATATTCAACAGCACAATCCAGGTATGGAACTACTCTATCAGCACAAAGATCTCCTTCATGCCACCCACCCCTGCCCCAGCCATCCCTGCCCATGGCATTCACCCCTGCGTTTTACATTTTGGATATATTGGCATTCTGTTACATGAGGGAACTCCTACACCTGTGACCGGTGAGGTTGTTTGGTTTCATTCGGGATAATACGCCTGGAATCCATTCCCGTTTTGTGTCATCCTAACTTTATGACTTTTTATCACTGAGTTGGGCTCCCTAGTTTGGAAATGCCACAGTTTGTTCATCTGCTTCCCTTTGGAGGGATATTTTTTTTTCCCGGATTTAGAGACTACAAATAATCCCACAGTGAATATTTGGCATATCGTTTTGTGGGATCTTAAATTTTCATTCTCGAGGATAAAGGTCCAGGACAGTGATTCCTGGGTTGTCGCATTTGTTTTGCTTTTGCATAACCAATGAAACTGTCTTACCAGAGTGACTGTTCCATTTACATTCCCACCAGCAATGTAGGAGATCTGGCTCTTTCCAACATTTGATGTTTTTACTCTGTTTTGTATTTATTCTGTTTTATATTTATATATATATATATATATAAAACATAGTAATATTACTATGTTTTATATACTCTGTTTTATATTATTTTACTCTGTTTTATATTATATATATCAGAGCTTATTTTATAAGCTCTGATATATATATATTATATATCCGAGCTTTCCTAACAAGTAGGTAGTAGTGATTACTCAATCAGGTTTTCCTTTACATTTCCCTCATGGCAACTAATGTATAGTTTTTCTTGTGCTTATTTGCCATCTGCATGTTCTCTTTGCTGAAATGTCTGTTCATGACTTTTGCCCATTTGCTATTTGGATAGTTTTTTTTTTTCCTCTCCCCCGGTTGTGGGTTTTAATTTTTTATATATTATAGATAGAAGTTCTTTGTCAGATAAGTGGTTTGAAAATATATTCACCTAGTCTATAGCTTGTCTTTTCATCCTCCTAACAAGATCTTTACAACAGAAGGTTTTAATCTTGATAAGGTCCAGTGTTATACCTTATGAATCCTCCTTTCTTGTCTTGTGTAAAAATGCACCAAATGCTAAGTTTAGAAAATGGCTAAACATCCCTAATGTATTTTCTCACATTTCTGCTGGGTAGAAGTCCAACATAAGGCACCAATGTGGTCAGGTTCTGAGGAAGCCCATCCTCCTGGAGGTTTGTTGATAACCACCTTCTGGCTTTGTGCTCACATAACCTTTCTTTGTAGGTGTGCATGGAGTGTGCAAGCTCTCTGTGTCTCTTCTCATAACCATGCTAACCCCATCATGAGAGTCCTAACCTTGTGACCTAACTCAACCTATGTTCCTCCCAAGGTGCCAGGTCCAGGTTCATAGGGGTTAGAACTGAAAGAAGTGAATGGGATGGGGGACCGAATTTAGTCTATACCATGTGTCTTGACAACTGCCTTGGGTTCCTTCTGTTTGGGTTTTGTTTATTTTCTTAAAGTTTAGGCTCATGTCTTTTGTCAACTTTGGGAGATGATCAGCCATGTTTTCTTAAAATAGTCTTCTGTTTTTCCTTTACATTTCTTTCAAATACGTTTTAATCCCTACTTTCCTTTTTTTCTCATTCTGGGATTCTTGTGACATGAATAGATTTTTGTTTTTGTAGATTTTTTTTCCTCTCCATTGTTCACATGAGATACTTTCTGTTGTTCTTCCTTCAAGGTACTGACTCTTTCCTCTGTTATCTACATTGTCCTACTGAGCCAATTTACTGCGTTGCCAAAATTTTAGTTATATTTTTCAGTTCTAAATGTTAATTACATTCTTTTTTATATCTTTCTGTCCTGAGACTTACTTTCATTTGATTCAGTCACAACTGCAATAGCTTGTTGAAGCATTTTTATAATGGTTCCTTTCAAACCCATTGGAAATCCCAACATCTAGGTCATCATTGATCTTAGCGATCTTTGGATTGTGTGGCATGTTCAAGGTGACATTTTTCTGGACTTTGGCATGGTGAATGTTCTTGATTATCCATCTTACCTATTTGGGGTGTTATGTCATGTGACTCTGGATCGTCTTCATTCTGGTGTATGAGCAAGTGGTGGGTCTACAAGAGCATGGCTAGTACGAGAAGCCCCAGTTATGTGCCCAAACTAGAAGAAGCAAACGGAAGTCTGGCCAAACACAGCCGTGAGGTTACAGTGCACCTGTGGGGAATGTCACATCTTCCTGTCATTCTTACCAGAAACCAGAGATGAGGGCACATGACAGCTAAAAACATGTTGTGTGCTGAATTTATTTCTGTGCATGGATGAGGCCTTTGTAAGGGCCAGAAGTCTAGTTGGGAGGGGAAGATTTTAGGAAAAGTGTAAATGGATATCATTTAAGAAATTTTGTTTATGTTGGTGGAAGAAGGGTGGGCTTACTGAGATGGCTGGCACTGCTGTTGGGCTTGCTCAAAACTCAAGTCAAGGTGGCCCCTCCTACTAGTGTCCTCACCCTAGATATCGTCCTCCCAGGACCTGCTGAGGGAGCCCAGGCCACATAGAAAAGGTGAGCCCCGAGCTGGTGGGCTGACTAGTGTGAAATTAGACACAAGTTCCCCTCCCTACTCACTTTTGCAAATGCCAGCTTGGGAATGAACTTTACCCTCTTCCAAACCGTCACAGTGGAGTCACAAAGGGAGCATAGCCTGGTAGTCAGCTCACCTGCAAGCCCCAATGGCCAGTCTCTCCCTCTCTCTGCATCAGCCTGGGGCAGGTGTGGGGTCCTCTCACACCCACCCTGGCACTCCCTAGGGGAAGCAGACCACTCACCACTGAACACAGGGCCAGGGGTCTCATGAAGGGTTCTCCCTTCAGGCATACCCCCAGGACCATTCCCAGCCCTGATCCAGCCTTCTCTGGGCTGCAAGCCCCAGGTGCTTGCTTCCTGACTGGCAACCTCTTGCTCTGTTTAGCCAAACGAGCCTCTCCTCTTGCACTGGGGAACCCACATCACACAGAACTGCTGGAGTATGGTGATTTTTCAGACCACCACAATAAGACAGGATGAAAAGAATATCCTTGAACCCCCAAAAGTACGGATCAGGCATTTCAAACTGTTTCTTCCAGAACAACTCTCTCTACAGTCCAACATGACTGACCCCACAGATGGGGGAGTCCATTCATTCAGGGCAAATTAAAACATTTCTTTGGGAAACTCTGTTGCCAAAATTTATCCTGAACCTTTCCATCAAGGTGTGGGTTTCCTGAAATGGTAGTGAGGTCCTTAAACTACATTCCCAAATTCAGGCATTTCAATTCCACAGGGGAAAACTGAAGACGCTTTAAACTTGCTCATACTGCACCCCTCAGTGTGGCAGCAGTGGGAGGACCTGACTGCAGGGTGGTGAGCTGGAGGGGCTGTTCCAGGTGCAGCTGCAGCCATTCCCTAAGGAGACTTGCCTGAAACAGGGTTCTCAGAGTGTCAGAACACGCAATGAGCCTCAAGGTTGTATAGCTGTGCTGCAACTTGTAGAAGCCTCTGCAGACCTCTGCTTTCCACTGTGAAAATGAAGAAAACCCTGTGGGACAATGCTACACAAATCCAGAGATGATCTGCCCAGTTCAGCTTCACAAATGGCCCCACTCTCCTACTCGCTCATGCCCAAACCAAAATGCCCTCCTGGACTCCCTTCCAGTAAACACCCATCTGCCCAGCTTTGCTCCTCTCTGCACATTCAGCTGATCTCCCTGTGGAGGACTGAGTGAAAACTAAGCAATCCCCTGTATCCCACACTGGTCCTGCTGAGACCTCCTGTGGACACATGTTCCTTGTTCTACCGCACCCTCTAGCTCCCCACGTCTGCATGTCACCCCCTTTCACTAGCTCTCTCCCCTGGAGTGCTGCTCCCAATCTCCATGAGCCTTGTCACTTAGGGTTGCCGCAGGAACTCCTCAGAGAACATCTTCCTCTACAAACTAGTCCATCGCCCAGGCCCCTCTGTCCATCCCCTGAGCTCAAACACTCGTCCCAGGAGACATTGACATTGCTTCGCTGTGCTGTGTTCTTTCTTTCAGAATGCTACCTCCATGAGCTCAGGGACTGATCCCCTCCATCCGTTTAGTGTCCAATAGGCCTTTGGCACTAGTGAATGCACTACTCTCAAGGAAGTCACATGGAAAGAAACAATCCATCTCAATCTAGTTCTATGCAATATAGAATAGACTAGAATTAAGAAAAATCACATGATCATATCCTAAATACAGAAAAACCATTTGACAAAATCCAATACCCATTCATGATTTAAAAAAAAAAAAAACTCTCAGTAAAGTGGGGAACTTCCATCCTCAACTTGATTAAAAAAAAAAAAATCTACAAACACCCTGGAGCTCACAGCATACAAAATAGTGAGAAACTCAAAGTTTTCCCACTAAAATCAGGAACAAGGCAAGAATGTACCCTCTCAACATTGCTTTTCAATATTGTACTGGAAATTCCAGTTAATGCAATAAGACAAAAAGGGGGAAGTAAAAGAGATACAGATTGGGAAAGAAGAAATAAAACTGTCTTTGTTCTCAGATGACATGATCTCTATGTATAAAATATTAACAATTCTGGAATAAGCAGTTTTAGCAAGGTTGCAGGATTCAAGTTAGTATACAAAAGTTAATTGCTTTCCTATATACCAGCAGTGAAAAAAATGGAGTTAGAAATTTAAAACACAATACAATTCACATTAGTACTACCCAAGATGAAATAGGTAGAAGTTCAAAAACAATGCTTACAAAGTTCATATGAGGAAAACCACAAAACTCTGATGAACAAAATTAAAGAAAAACTAAATTAATGGAGAAATATTTCATGTTCATGGACAGGAAGACTCCATATTGTCAAGATGTCAGTTCTTCCCAACTTGATCTATAGATTTGATGCAATCCCAATCAAAATCCCACAAAGTTATTTTGTGGATATGACAAAAACTGATTTTAAAGTTTAAATTGAAAGAAAAAAGACCCAGAATAGTCAACACAATATTGAAGGAAAAGCACAAAGTTTGAGACCTGACACTACCGGACTTCAAAAGTTATAGAGCTACAGGGGCACCTAGGTGGGTCAGCCAATTAGGTATTTGCCTTCTGCTCAGGTCATGATCTCAGGATTCTGGGATGGAACCTCACCTCAGGCTCCCTGCTCAGAGGGGAGTCTGCTTCTCCCTCCCCCTCTGTCCCTCCCCCCTCCTTGTGCTCTCTCTCTCTCTCAAATAAATAAAATCTTTTAAGGAAAGTTATAGAGCTACAATAATCAAAGCAGTTTAGTATTAGTGAGAAAATAGACAAATAGATGAATGGCACACAACGAAGAGCCCTACCTAAATATAGTCAACTGATTTTTGACACAGGATCAAAATCAATATAATGAAGAAAAGCAATCTTTTCAATAAATGGTGATGGGAAATTGGACATGCACATACAAAAATGAATCTAGACACAGACCTTACACATTTCACCATAATTAAATCAAAGTGGATCATAGACCAAAATGTAAAGCACAAGAACATAGAATTTCTAGAAGATAATACAGGAGAAAATCTAGATGACCTTAAGTTTGGAGATGACTCTAGAAACAACACCAAGGGCACCATCCATGAAAGAAATAATTGATAAGCTGGACTTCGCTAAAACAAAAAAAAAAAATGCTCTACAAAAGATATTGCCAAGAGAATGGAAAGACAAGCCTTAGACTGGAAGAAAATCTTTGCAAAGACATTACCTGATAAAATACTGTTATCCAAAATATACAAAGAACTCTTAAAATTCAACAATAAGAAAAGAAAGAACCTGATTAAAAATGTTTCAAAGATCTAAACAGAGCACTCAGCAACAAAGATATATGGAGGGCAAATAAGCATATGAAAAGATGCTCCACATCATAAGTCCTCAGAGAAATGCAAATTAAAACAACGAGATACTACTGCACACCTATTAGAATAGTCAAAATCGAAAACACTGACAACACCAAGTGCTGTTGAGAATGTGAAGCAACAGAAACTCTCATTCATTCCTAGGGGGAATGCAAGATAGTACATCCGCTTTGGAATGCAGTTTAGAGGTTTCTTACAAAACTATGCTCTTAACCATACAATACAGCAATTGCACTCTTTGGCATTTACCCAAAGGAGTTGAAAACACGTCCATACAAATACCTGCACATGAATGTTTATAGGAGCTTTATTAATAATTGCCAAAACTTGGAAGCAACCAAGGTATACTTCAGTAGGTGAATGGATAAACAAACGGGTACATCCAGACAATGGTACACCAAAATTTAACACTGAAAATAAATAAGCTATTGAGCCATGAAAAGAACTTCAATGCATATCGCTAAGTCAAAGAAGTCAATATGAAAAGGCTACATACTGTATGATTCTAACTATATGACGTTCTGGAAAAGGTACAACTATGGAGACTGTAAAAGGGTCAGTTGTTGCCAGGGGTTAGTGCAAAGAAAGCATGAATAAGCAGAGCACAGAGTGTTTTTAGGGCAGTGAAACTACTCTGAATGATATTATAATGGCAGATACATGTGATTATACATTTGCCCAAACCCATAGAATGTACAACACCAAGAGTCAACTCTAATGTAAATTATGAATTTTGGATGATAATGATGTGTCAATGTAGGTCAATCAACTGTAACAAATGTACCACTCTGGTGGGGGACATTGGTAAAGCAGAAGACTATCCATGTGTCAGGGCAGGAAGTATATGGGAAATCCCTGTACCTTCCTCTCAGTTTTGCTGTGAATTTAAAACTGCTCTGAAAAACAAATTCTATTTAAAAAAATAAATGTCAGACTTAAGCCCTAACATTTCCATAATTACATTAGACCAAATGGTCTAAATACATCAATTGAATGACAAATAGTGAAAGAGTAGATTTAAAAAATGACCCAACTATATGGTATGTATAAGGAACTCATTGCAAATATAATGATATAAGTAAATTGAAAGTAAACAAGAATATCACTGTACTTTTATTTGTAATAGTAAAAAAATCGCAAACAACCAAGATGTCCTTTACTAAAGAAATGGTTAGAGAAACTGTGCTGCTTACGTATCATGGACTACTACTCAGCAATAAAAATGAGCAAACTTTTGATATATGCAACAATTTGTATGACCTAAAGGGTATTATTCATAATGAAAACATCCAATCTCCAAAGGTCTCATACTGTATAGTTCCATGATAAACTTTCTTGAAATAATAAAGCTATAGAAATGGAGAACAGACCGTTGGTTTTCATGGGCTAGGAATTGTGAGGGGAGAGGGATGAGTGTGATTATGGAGAGACTGAGGTAGCACAAGGGAAGTCTTTGTAATGATGGAATAATTCTGTATCATGATTGTGGTGGTGGATGCACAAATCTATAGTTGTGCTACCTTGATATAACTATACTAATACATTGTATCGGTGTCAGTTTCTTGGTTTTGATATGGTGCTATAGTAACCCCTCGGTGAAACTGGGTAAAGGGTACACAGGACCTCTCTGTACTATCTTTGCAGCTTCCTTCAATCTATAATTACCTCAAAATAAAAAAAATTAAAAAGTGAATGCAGACTTCCATTTTTTTACAACATACATTTTCTTAATATTCTGAATACCTTCCTCATGAAAATAACTAAAGTGTCAAGTAAGTAAATCAAAGCTTCTCTTTGTGTCAAGTAAGTAAATCAAATCTTCTCCTTGAAGGGAGGGGAGGTGGGGGGATAGGTTAGCCTGGTGATGGGTATTAAGGGGGACACGTATTGCATAGAGCACTGGGTGTTATACACAAACAATGAATCATGGATCACTACATCAAAAACAGATGTATGGTATGGTGACTAACATAACATAATTAAAAAAATAAAAATAAATAAAGGATAATATTTTATAAATAAAAAACAAAATAAAAAAGATTTATTTTTGGAGGAGAGAGGGGTGGAAGGGGCAGAGAGAGAGTGAGAGAGAGAATTCTCTAGCAGACTCCCTGCTGAGCATGGAGACCAATGCGGGGCTTGATCCCAGGACCCTGACATCATGACCTGAGCCAAAATCAAGAGTCGGATGCTTAACCAACTGAGCCACCCAGGTGCCCCAGTAAATCAAAGCTTCTTAATGCATCACTTTTTGGCATTCAAGTATGGAATTGACAGAAGCCATAAATGAAATTGGAGTGGGAATCCTGGGAAGTGAGAGAGTTTCAAAGTCAGCTTTCATCCCTGGGGTTTCTGGAAAATCTTGGAAGCCTGGAGCTTCCATCTTGATGGAAGTACATAGGATGGAAAGTACAAAGGATTGAAGATAAAGTCTAGAGCCTGCTTAAAGTAGGAAGTCTAATGTGAGATTAATAGGAGGCTTAATAGAAAGTCCCCTGCTTACGAACTCACTAAACTATGAGTAAAATGATAAAGAGTAATAAGCCTGCCAGATAAATAGGATGGTAAGGAAATTTACCTGTTATTGCCAAGGTAATCGGTAGAGGAGAAAACTGTATCCTGGAAAATTATATTTTTAAATTCTATATTTTATAAGGCACTGGTACCCAGAGTATATAAAGAATTTGGGGTGCCTGCGTGGCTCAGTCCATTAAGTGTCTGCCTTCGGCTCAGGTCATGATCCCAGGATCCTGGGATCGAGCCTCACATTGGTCTCCCCACTCAGTGGAGAGCCTGTTTCTCCCTTTCACTCTGTCCCTCCCCCTCTCGTGCTCATTCTCTCTCTCTCTCAAATAAACAAAACAAAACAAAAAATGAAAAATATTAAAAAAAAGAATTCTTACAACTCAAAAATAAAAGGACAAACATCGCAATTTAAAACATGGGCAAAATATTTAAATAGATATCTCTCCAAAGAATACGTATGAATGACCAATAACTACATGAAAAGAAGCTCAAGATTGTTGATTATTAGTAAAATGCAACTCAAAACTACAGATAGATACCACTTCACACCCATTAGGATAGCTAGAATCTAAAAGGCAGGTAATAACAATTGTTGGCAAGGGCGTGGAGAAATTGGGACACTCATGCCCTGCTGATGGGAATGTGTAAGGGTGCATCCACTGTGGAAAACGGTTTGGCAGTTGTTCAAAAAGGTAAACATTGAGTCATTGTTTGACCCAACAATTCTACTCCTGGGTATATAATCAAGGGAAATGAAAATACATGTTCACACAAAATTTGAATGTGCATACTTCCAGTAGCATTATTTACAATACCCAGAAGTTGGAAACAACCTAAATGCTCATCAGTGGGTGAATAGGTAAACACTATGTGTTTGGCATATCCATACAATGGAATATTACTTGACCATACAAAGTGAAGTAATGATACAGGCTATAACATGGATGGATGAAGCTCTTGAAAACATGCTAAGTGAAAGAAGACAGACATGAGAGGCCACATACTGTATGATTCCATTGATCTGGAAGGTCTGTAATAGACAAACTTGTAGAAACAGAAAGTAGACTAGGTAAGTATCTATGGCTGGGGGGTAGGATTGGGAGGAAATGGGGAGTGAATACTAATGGATACAGGGTTTCTTATTGGGTTGATGGGAATGTTCTAAAGTTGACTGTGGTGATGGTTGCATAACTGTAAATGTACTAAAAACCACTGAATTGTACACTTTAAATGCGTGAATTTTATGGTATGTGAATTGTATCTCAATAAAGCTGTTTTTTAAAAGGGCAAGTTGCAGCATAATATGAGCAATATGATGAGATTTATGTAAAGTAGTGGGTGGTTGGGAGTATTAGAAACCTCTCATAAACAGCTGACATTTGTATTTACTGACTCCATTACTAATTTGAGTAAATGTTATATATCCCCACTGATAGCCCAATTCTATGTTAGCAGGTCTACCTTTCTCCCATGACCGCAAAGCATGCAGGAACCTTGGTGGCAGCACTGTCTCCACATACCCCCGGTGCAAAGGTGAAGAGACTGAGACCCAGAGAAGGGATTGCACTTGTAACTCAGTAAGTCAGTGGTAGAGCAGTGACTAGAACGTGAATTTCCTAGCCCTTTGTCCAAGGCTTCTGTCACTGGATGGTTTTTCATTAACCTTCTTACTTTCTTCTGCTTCCCCTCTTTTCGCCCACCAACACCCCCCCCAAATAAGCCCTGTCAATTATTTGCTTCTTGAATTTATAAGTAATTTCTTTTCCTTCCCTCCCTTCTTTCTTCCCTTTTCTCCTTCCTCCTTACCTCCCTTTCTTCTTTCCTCCCTCCCCTTCCTTCCTGTTTCAAAAAACAAGGTTTTTCTCAGGGAGTGATTTCAACCAGTTCTTTATAGTCTACTGTAATCAAGGCCTGACTCTCCCTTTAATCCTCATCATTCCTCAAAGTCTCCAGTTCATCCTCTGGGGTTTGCTTTACAGGCATCATAGGCAGTGAGGATTGCAGACTTGGCAGGAGATAGGGGAAAGTCAGGCAAGAATGGGAGTAGGAGAGGGTTAGGCAATTACTATTCCACACAGGTCTGAGGCTCTGCACCTTCTAACTGAGTGCCTTGGTTTCTTAATCTTATTTCCTCTTCTCCTCAGAGTTGAGTGTCTTTACATTCAAAGTGGGAAGTATGCATTTAAGTCATTCTGTCTGGTGCCTGGATCAAAGACCGCTGGTGTTTTGTTTTTTTTTTCTCTGTAATAGTCTATCTTGTATTTGCAGTCTTTGTTTCTGATTATTTAGGGGGTGACTCATGTCTAGCTGTTGGATGAAGGGAGAGAAGAAACCTTCAAGAGCACGTGATGTGGGTAGGGGGTGTGGAGAAACCCATCCATTAATGCCTGAAGTCTTGCTGCATTGCAGGTAGTCCTAAGAAGGCAAATGGGGCCTTAGGCAAGTGGGTGCCCTGCAGGATGATATTACCCCAACAGTAATGTTTTCCCCAACTTGGGGGCGTGTGTTCTTTTTAGAGAACCAGGTCTGGGCTAACTGTCCAGTTCTGGCTTTCCTGCTGTCTCTCTGATTTTCAGAGATCCTTACTTTCACCTTTGCAGCACCTTCAGAATGCTATTAAATCAGTTTTCTGTATTTGAAATACAACCACAGCAGAGACTATCAGCTCCCGTCTTACATACAAAGGGATTGCTTTTCATTTCCTTCCCTAATGCTTCTGTATAGTTGGCCTATTTCTGCAGCCTAGAGAGCAGGTCTACTCTTCCTTCCTCTTTTCTTTTACCACTTTTCTCTTCCCACTATTTTGCATGGAAGCTGACTAAAGTGGAGGCTGTGGCTGCAGTGGGTCCAGAATGGGTGGGAATGGAATACCCCAGGACTTTGCCTTAGTCAAAGGGCAGACTTGACTCTGCCTCCCCCCAACATCTAGCAGCCTTCTTGGGACCAGAGTTTAGCACACAGTGGGTACTGGACACAGCTGCACTAAGTCACCTCTCTGGTGCAAACAATGTATCATGACTCTAACCTCTACCTCCTGGGGTCAAAGGGCTTAGGCTGAGTGGACAGGTCTCTGTCTGGCCAGTCCATGGTCTTTTTATTATTATTATTTATCAGAGAGAGAGAGTGAGCATGAGTGAGCACACAAGCAGGCGGAGCAGCAGGCAGGGGGAGAAGCAGGATTCCCATGGAGCAGGGAGTCCGATGTGGGACTTGATACCAGGATCCTGGAATCATGACCTAAGCCAAAGGCAGACGCTTAACCAACTGAGCCACCCAGACGTCCCAGTCCATGGTCTTTTCAGAGGGTGAGGCACTTGGCATTGTGGCACCTGGAAGAACTGCTAGTAGTGAGTAGTAAGAACCTCTA
>NW_027397519.1:0-25704 GCF_003265705.2 Callorhinus ursinus | reverse complement strand
TTCTTGCAAGCTTGCACACTGAGCTGGATTCTCCTATGATACACAGTGAGTGCAGCTGGGACTCTTGACAGTATTCAGGGGATTTGCATGGAGATATTTGTAATTCATTCATATTTAGGTCCAGGAACAAGCAAGTGCAAGTGACACTGACTTCTGCGCTTGCAGGTATAGCAGTTCTTCAACTTTTTATTTATGTCAGAGAATGAATAGGTAGCACAGAACTATGTGTGCAGAGGGGCTCCCTGGGGGAAACGGCTATAATTAGAGAGGAAGCCCCAGACCCTGGGAGGAAACCTGCCATATCCTCCAGCCTCATCTGCTCCTGGGCCTTAAAGACAAAATTATGTATAGTGTGCACCCCCTGGTGGTCCAGATCCCCTTCTACAGTGAGGTTTGTGTCTGGACTCACACTGAGGTCCCCTCACTGTGTCACTGGCACAGTAATACACGGCCGTGTCCTCGGCTCTCAGGCTGTTCATCTGCAGATACAGCGTGTTCTTGCCGTTGTCTCTGGAGATGGTGAATCGGCCCTTCACAGAGTCTGCGTAGTTTGTGCTACTTCCATCATACTTAATCCATGCGACCCACTGCAGCCCCTTCCCTGGAGCCTGGCGGACCCAGCTCATGCTATAGCTACTGAAGGTGAATCCAGAGGCTGTACAGGAGAGTCTCAGGGACCCTCCAGGCTTCACCAGGTCTCCCCCAGACTCCACCAGCTGCACCTCACACTGGACACCTGCAGACACAAGACATCCTGGTCAGGAAACTGTCACACACACCCACTGTTTCTCTCACTCATATCCACTCACATACTCAAGAGACTCATGTCTCTTGTTCTCCATAAATTACCTTTTAAAATTGCAACAAAGAAAACCCAGTGAAACACAAACTCCATGGTGAGTTGTCTGTGTTCTGTCCTGATTATGAATGGGAACACCTGGGAATCCCAAGCCTGGGGCTCCTCTCCCAGCTGCAGGGTTAGGGTTGGGCAGTTTTAATCAGCAGAGGGAGGGCCATATTTGCATGTCCTCTGACTAAATAGCCAACTTGTGATCTATGCTGACAGAGAGGGCAGTGACCAGAGCTGATGTGACTGCCTTTGATTTGTTGCTATTGAAAGAATTTGGGAAAATATATTTTTGATTATATGATTTTCCAGATCACAATCTTAGCCTCCACGGGCTACCCTTTTTTTACACATGCACAGAAATCTTTAGGTGTAGATTTCATGTGACACCATTAAGATATGTGAACATATACCCGGAATTTTAGAGGATTTGTGAGTGTCCAAGAACACCCATTGGGTAAGGGTGACCCCGGTATCTGTTCTGTGCTCCTCCCACAGGACTTACAACATCCCTGAACTCCGAACTACCTGCAGAACAGAGTGGGCAAGCTCGTTAAGAATGCGGAGCCCCTCCCGAAATGGGAGGGATGATTGTGCTTATTCTCGAGCTTACCTGAAATACAGAGAATCAGGTTCATGCAGTTGTATTTTCCAGTCCCTAATATTTCACTATCTCTGCGTTCTGTCAGAGTCATCTCTGTGATTATCCCAAATAGCTTTGATGACTGTACTTGACAGTGTGTGTGTGTGTGTGTGTGTGGACCTGGACAGAGACCAGCTGACATCATTGCTCACAGGGAATAAAGTATAACAATGTGCTTATGTTATAGAGGGTGCAGGTGGGTTCCTAGGCAGTGCTCATCCCCAGGAAACAAGCAACATGCATGTGGGGCTCCCAGGAGTCTGTGATGTTGTGACGTTACCAATGACAACTCTGGCAGGACACTAGGACATGTTCCGTGGGTAGTGCGGGGAACCATTAGAAAAAGGGTTGCAGGCAAAAGGAAGTGCCTTTGAGTGTTCCCAGTAATGAACACATCACACGGAACCTACCCGCACGACCACAGTAAGAGTCACAGATGCAGATGGGGTTCAAATGGGACACGGGTTACCAACAATACAACCAGGGACAGGCGCAAACCTCGTGGCAATCAGTAGAACACAACTCTGTAAGGTGATGATCAGACTCAAAACCCACAGGGTGATCACATTCACGTCTTCTGGAAAGGATGAATAAACAGCATCCTTAAAATAAAGGCCCTCAGCCTCAGAAACCCTGACTCCTTTGTTTAAAAGTCCTCCCTCTGTGTGTCCACTGTGTCCTTCCACAGAGTCCTAGGAGAGTACTGGTTAGTCCTATCTGTGGGAGGGACATGTGAGAAATCCACCCTGGAACCTCACTGAAGGAACTTACCAGGTAGTTTTCCCAACAAATGCAGCAGGGAAATGCCAGAGCATCAGTGCTTGGGTTCGTGTGTCACTAATGTCTCAGTCTCTTCCAGCTGCTGTAACAATGTACATGGAGTGGGTGGTTTTATATAACAGACACCCATTCCTCACAGTTCTGGATTCTGGAAGTCCTAGGTCAAGGTGCAGAAGGTTTTGGTGTTTGGAGAGCCCCACATCCTAGTGTGTCCTTTCCCCGGTACCTCACATGGGTCAGGGGCCGGGAGCTTTCCCAGTCCTGCTGTATAAGGGCAGTAATCCTGTCATGAGGCTGCACCCTCCTGACCTAAGTGCTTCCCTCGGGTCCCACCGCCTCCTTCCATCACATTCTCCTTAAGTTTCAACCTGTGATGGTACAAGTCTTACACACTGAGAAGCTATCAGCAACCGAAGGATCAATTAGTGACTCACTGCAGGTGGAAGGCTTCTCCCAACCGGCATCTCAACCTGAAGGTTCTCATAAATCCAGCAGAATCTGCTGGTCTCTGCAAAGACACAGTGAACACAAGACCTTCAGAACCTTCAGCTGGTGACCTTGGGGAGTGTACAGCTTCCTTCTTAGACACTGGTTAAGCCTTCAGTCCACTTCTATTATCATCTTAAAATTTGTGCTTTTCCCGTGACATTCTTCTCATTTTCCACGGATTCAGACCATTGTCTCCTTAGAATGGCCATTTGTCTTTTTTGTTCTCCAAGTTTTCATATTCTTTAGTGAATTAGTCATCACAACCTATCCTTTGATTATTGCCTGTTAGCTCCTTAATCTTCATCCCTCCCTCTTCTCACACCCCACCCATGGGAAATGTAAGAACCCCTGTGTTCTCCCTCCTTTGATGAGGGTAGGAGATTGACTTAACTCATGACCCTCTGATGAGTGAAAGTGATATATTTTTATACTCTCTCTCATGTGTGTGTGTGTGTGTGTGAGAGAGAGAGAGATCGAGAGAGAGAGAGAGAGAGAGAGAGAGAGATACCATCAGCGTCCACATTCACACAACGTGCTTGTGGGTTTCTCTCTGCTTTTACATGCTGTCAGTAATATTGAGGCAGTGACCTTGGTTCCAGACAGTGACCCTCTCCATGGTCTTTATTCATGTTCTTTGGATTTTTGATGCCCCTTTAACCCCATGTCCAGCATGCACTTTATGCTGCTTCTAGCAAGTTAGCACATTGAGCTGAGTCATCCTGTGATGCACAATGAGTGTGGCTGGGACTCCTGAATATATTCACATAATATGCATGGAGATATTTGTAATCCATTGATGTTTAGGTCCAGAAACAAGCAAGTGCAAGTGACACTGTCTTTTGTGCTTGTTAGTACAGTTGATTTCTTATTTTTTTTACACCAGAGAGTAAATAGGTAAGCACAGAATCACGTGTGGAGAGAGGTTTCCTGGGGAAACTGCTCTATGGAGAGGAAACCCCAGAATCTGACAAGACACCTGCCCCTTTCCTCCACCTTCATCTGCTCGTGGCTTTTAAAGACAGAATTAGTGAATAGTGTGCCCCCACTGTTGCCTCAGATTCTGGTCTACAGTGTGGTTTGTGTCTGAGCTCACACTGATGTCCCCTCACACTGTCACTTTCACAGTATTATACAGCCTTATCCTTTGCTCTCAGGCTGTTCATCTGCAGATACAGCACGTTCCTGCCATTGTCTCTGGAGATGGTGGATCAGCCCTTCACAGAGTCTAAATAGCTTGTGCTACTTCCAACATCATCAATACTTGCGACCCACTGCAGCCTACTGACTGGAGCCTAGTGGGCCCAGCACATGTAGTACCTTCTGAAGGTGAATCAAGAATCTGCAAAGGGGAATATCAGGGACCCCACCACCAGGCTTCACCAGGTCTCCCCCAGACTCTACCAGCTGCACCTCCCACTGGACATCTTCAAACACAAGACATCCTGGTCAGGAAACTGTCACATATACGCTCTTTCTCTGACTCATATCCACTCACATACTCCATGTGTCTTGTTCTCTGTAAATCACATGTGATGTATGTACCCATTTATCACCATTTTATAGGTGGATAGGTATACATTGCAGCACAGAAGGGCTCTCTGAGCATCCAAGAGCACCCATCAGGTAAGCGTGAACCCATGTTTGGCCCTGTGCTCTCCACCATGGGACATGCCTCCCCCCCTGAAATACCTCCAGATCACTGTTAGTCATAAGTAGTGAGGTTTGCAGGCTTCCTGAGTTTCCAGATTACCAAACTGAGTGAAGGGTGGAGACCACCAAGTTTCTAAAAAACTTGGAGACACTAAGAATCCTAGAGAGAGTCACAGAGTTGATGGAGACACTGCACGTTTTCAGCAACCCAAGGGGCATTTACACATGATGTCTCTGTACATATCCATGGAAAGCCTCAATAAAAATAAAATGGTGGAATCATTAGCAGACATGAAACTCTCAACATCTGAGATCAGAATGGATGCTGTTATTTAGGGAAATGTTCTCACTTGTGAAATGGAGATCATTCTACTTCTAATCCCACAGCTATTGACATGATCCTATAGTTAAATTTTTCCATAGCCTGGTACATCACAAATTTGAGTATTTACATTATGATTACTGATTCAAGGAAAGGAAGACACAACTGTGTTTTGACAGTTTTTCCAAACTGTTTACAGTGTTCGTGTCAGGAAGCAGTTTGCAGAGCATGGAGCTGAAAACCCTTGAGTGAGGACCAGCCCTCAACCAACCTTTTGTCCTGGATCATGAGCTCCATGATTCCTGAGTTCCGCTGGTTGATGTGAGTGCCTCCTGATGGTCCCAGAGCACCTGTTGATGTCACAGACCTCTGCAGAGATACAGGGTCACATTTTCTCCCGCCCATTTATCGAACTTGCAAGGAGACACCGTCCCTTCTTGAGCACTACAGACTCTTCTTTTCAAAGGATATCTCCTCGACCCTTTCCCCATATTTCAACCTTCAGTATGCTCCTTGTCTTTAAAAACTCAGCTATAAATTTATGTATTCAGAGGAGAGCAGGAAACCTGCATCAAGTCTTCCTTATCATTGGAATTTTGATCGGGATGGCTTTGAAGGTATAGATTGCTCTGGGTAGCATAGACATTTTAACAATGTTTATTCTTCCGATCTATGAGCATGGAATATTTTTCCTTCTTCTTGTGTCTTCTTCAATTTCTTTCATGAGTGTTCTGTAGTTCCTAGGGTATAGATCCTTTCCCTCCTTGGATAGGTTTATTCTGAGGTATGTTATGGTTTTTGGTACTGTGGTAAATGGAATCATTTCTCTAATTTATCTTTCTACAGTTGTGTTTTGGTGTAGAAGAAAGCAACTGATTTCTGTGCATTGATTTTGTATCCTGCCACATTACTGCATTGCTGTATGAGTTCTAGTAATTTGGGGGTGGATTCTTTGGGGTTTTCCACATAAAGTATCATGTCATCTGCAAAGAGAGAGAGTTTGAGTTCTTCTTTGCCATTTTGAATACCTTTTATTTCTTTTTGTCTGACTGCTGTTGCTAGGACTTCTAGTACTATGTTGAACAATATTGGTGAGAGTGGGCTTCCTTGTCGTGCTCCTGATTTTGAGGGAAAGGCTCTCATCTTTTCCCCATTGAGGATGATATTTGCTGTGGGTTTTTCATAGATGGATTTAATGAACTTAAGGGATGTTCCCTCTAGCCCTATATTCTGAAGGGTTTTAATCAGGAAAGGACGTTGTATCTTGTCAAATGCTTTTTCTGCATCAATTGAGAGGAACATATGGTTCTTCTCTCCCCACTTACTAATGTGTTCTCTCACATTGACGGATTTGCAAATGTTGAACCATCATTGCATCCTGGGGATAAATCCCACTTGGTCGTAGTGATGATCCTTTTAATGTATTGTTGGATCTTACTAGCTAGGATCTTGTTGAGAATTTTGGAATCCATATTCATCGGGGATATTGGTCTGAAATTCTCTTTTTTGATCAGGTCTTTGCCTGGTTTGGGGATTAAGGTAATTCTGGCCTCATAGAATGAGTCTGGAAGCTTTCCTTTTGTTTCTATTTTTTGAAACAGCTTCAGGAGAATAAATAATATTTCTTCTTTGAATGTTTGGTAGAATTCCCCAGGGAATCTATCAGGCCCTGGACTTTTTTTTTTTTTTGGTAGGTTTTTGATCACTGCTTCAATCTCGTTACTGGTTATTGGCCTATTCACGTTGTCAATTTCTTCCTGTTTCAATCTTGGGAGTTTATAGGTTTCCAGGAAGGCATCCATTTAATCCAGGTTGCTCAGTTTATTGGCATATAGTTGTTGATAATAATTTCATGTAATTGTTTCTATCTCCTTGGTGTTAGTTGTGATCTCTCCTTTCGTTCATAATTTTATTAATTTGTGTCCATTTTCATTTCTTTTGGATAAGTCTGGCCAGTGGTTTATTGATATTATTAATTCTTTCAAAGAACCATCTTCTAGTTTTGATCTGTTCTACTGTGCTTCTGGTTTCTAAGTCATTGATCTCTGCTCTAATTTTAATTATTTCTCTTCAAATGCATGGCTTAGGTATTGTTTGTTCCTTTTTCTCTAGTTGTTTAAGGTGTAGAGTTAGTTGGTGAATTCGGGATTTTTCTTTTTCTTTTCTTTTCTTTTTTTTTTGAGTGAGGCTTGGTTGTCTATGTATTTCCTCCTTAGGACCCCCTTTGCAATATCCCATAGGTTTTGGACTGGTGTGTTTTCATTCTCATTGGTTTCCATGAATTTTTTAAGTTCTTCTTTGATTTCTTGGTTGACCCAAATATTCTTGAGCAGAGTGGTCTTTAGCTTCTAAGTGTTTGAATTTTTTCCAAGTTTTTTCTTGTGATTGAGTTCCAGTTTTAAAGCATTGTGGTCTGAGAATATGCAGGGAATAATCTCAGTCTTTTGGTATTGGTTGAGATCTGATTTGTGACTCAGTATGTGGTCTATTCTGGAGAAAGTTCCATGTGCGCCCGAGAAGAATGAGTATTCTGTTGTTTTAGGGTGGAATGTTCTGTGTATATCTTTGATGTCCATCTGGCCCAGTGTGTCATTCAAAGCTCTTGTTTCTTTGTTGATTTTCTTCTTAGATGATCTTTCTATTGCTGAAAGTGGAATATTGAGGTCTCCTACAATTGGCGTATTGTTATCAATATGACTCTTTATTTTGGTAAACGTTTGGCTATATAGATGGCTGCTCCCATATTCAGGGCATAGATATTTACAATTGTTAGATCTTCTTGTTGGATAGAGCCTTTAAGAATGATATAGTGTCCTTCTGTGTCTCTAACTACAGTCTTTAGCTTAAAATCACCACATCCTCGCCAACATTTGCTGTCTTGTTAATTTTTGCCATTATATCTTGTGTATGGTGGTATCTCATTGTGGTTTGGTTTGTATTTCCCTGATGGAAAGTGATGTGGAGTAGTTTTTCATGTGTCTCTTAGCCATTTGTATGTCTTCTTTGGAGAAGTGACTGTTCATGTCTTCTGCCCATCTTTTGACTGCATTATTTACTTTTGGAGTCTTGAGTTTGATGAGTTATTTATTGATCTCAGAGACCAGCCCCTTATCTGTAATGTCATTTGCAAATATCTTCACCCATTCTGAAGTTTGCCTTTTAGTTTTGTTAGCAGTTTGCTTTGGTGTCCGGAAGTTTTTAGCTTGATGATGTCCAAATATTTCATTTTTGCTTTTGTTTCTCTTGCCTTTAGGGATATGTCTTGTAAGAAGTTGCTGCGGCCAAGTTGGAAGAGGTTACTTCCTGGGTTCTCCTCTAGGCTTTTGATGGATTCCTGTCTCACATTTATGTCCTTCACCCATTTTAAGTTCATCTTTTGTATGGTGTAATTGTCCAGGTTCATTCTTCTGTATGTGGCTGTCCAATTTACCCAGCACCATTTATTTCAGAAGCTGTCTTTTTTTCCCTTGGATATTCTTTCCTGCTTTGTCAAAGAATAGTCGAACAGTCTCGAGGGTCCATTTATGGGCTCTCTATTCTGTTCCATTGATCTATGTGGCTGTTTTTGTGCCAGTACCATGCTGTCCTGATGATCACAGCTTTGTAATACAGCTTGAAGTCAGGCTTTGTGATGCCCCCAAGTTTGGTTTTCTTTTTTAAAATCCCCCTTGTGGTTCAGGGTCTTTGCTTGTTCCATAAAATATAGCATTTCTATACACTAACAATGTGACTGAAAAAAGAGAAATTAAGCAATTGATCCCATTTCCAATTGCACCCCAAACCATAAGATACACAGGAATAACCATAACCAAAGATGTAAAAGATCTGTACACTAGAAACTATAGAACACTTATGAAAAAAATTGAGGCAGACACAAAGTGATGGAAAAAAAACATTCCATGTTCATGGATTGGAGGAATAAACATGGTTAAAAAGCCTATACTACCCAGAGCAATCTACACGTCCAATGCCATCCCTACCAAAATACCATTGACATTTTACTTTTTATTATTATTTTTTTTTTAATTTTTATTTTTGTGAATGTATTATGCCTATATTTCTTTTTCTTTTTTCATTTTATTTTATATTTATTTATTTTAATTTTGTATTCTATATTCTCTCAAGGAGCAGACCAAAACAAACCCAGGACCTACATTTCATGATTTTTGTCTTTTTACCCCTCTGTTCTTTTATTCTCTTCAAAAACAACAGCCACCACAGAAGAATGAATAGGATGTAAATTTCATGGTCAGGGATTAATTAATACAAAAGTAAGTAAGAAGTCTGAAGTAGAAGTTCAAACAATGTTTATTAGTGTACTAGCTGGACTTGAAAAAAGGATAGAAGGCATTAGATAAACTCTTACTGCAGAGATAAATGAGCTAAAATCGGTCAGGCCCAAATTAAAAATACTAAAACCAAGAATCAATCCCAAGTGGAGGCCATAAAAGTGTGTTGAATTAAGGAGAGGATCAAATCAGTTATATACAAAATAAAAGTATAGAAAATAATGAGTGCAAAGAAGATGGAAACCAAGATAATGGACTACAAAGGTAGACTTAGGGAATTCAGTGGCTTTTAAAACATAATAACATTCATAGCATTGGAGTCCCAGAAGTTTAAGAAAGGTTAAAAGGGGGAGAATGTTTATTCCATAAAATAATAGTCAGAAAGTTCCCTAATATGGAGAAGGACACAAACATCAAAATCCTGGTAGCACAGTTAACAACCATTATTTTCAACAAAATCCCACCATCTCATAGGCATGTCATGGTCAATTCACAAAATACAGACAAGGAAAGAATCCTGATAGGAGCAAGGGAACAAAGGTACTTAACCTCAAGGCTTTCAGTATAACACAACTCTGCAAGGTGATGATCAGACTCAGATCCCACAGAGTCATCACATCCACATGTTCTGGAAGGTTTGAAAGAACAACATCCTTAAATTAAAGCTCTACAATCGCTCAGAAACCCTGACTCCCTTGTACCAAGGTTCTCGCTCTATGTGTGCACTGTGTCTTTTCACAGAGTCCGAGGATAGTCAACTGGTTAGTCCTATCTGCAGGAGCGAACATGTGAGAAATACACCCTTGAAACTCACTGCAGGAGCTTATCAGGGACGTTTCACAACAAATGCAGCAGGGAAACTGCAGAGCATCAGTGCTTGGGTTCATGTGTCACTAATGTCTTAGTCTGTTCCAGCTGCTGTTACAATGTACATGGACCAGAAGGTTTTGAGAACAGATACTCATTTCTCAGAGTTCTGGATTCTGTGAAGTCCCAGGTCAAGGTGCAGACAGATCTGGTGTCTGGAGAGCACCCACATCCTAGTGTGTCCTTTCCCTGTCACCTCACATGGGTTCAGGGAGCAGGGAGCTTTCCCAGTCCTGCTGTATAAGGGCACTCTTCCCATAATGAAGCTGCACTCACCTGACCTAAGTGCTTCACTAAGGCCCCACCTCCTCCTCCCATCACATTGTCATTAGGTTTAACATGGTGATGGTAGTGGTCATACACATTGAGCTGATATCAGCACCTGGAGGATCAATTAGTTGCAGGTGGAAGCCTCCTCCCATCCAGCACGTCAACCTGAGGATTCTCATGGATCATAGAAGCTTCTGGTCTCTGCAGGCATGCAGCAAATCCAAGACCTGCAGAACCAGCTGGTGACTTTGGGGACTGGATATCTTCCACCCCAGACACTGGGTAGAACTCAGGCTACTTCTATCATGACTTTATAATTTTGATTTTCCATGGATCCTTCTTTTTATTTTCCAATGATCCAGAATTTCTCTACTTAGTATGGTCATTTCTCTCTTTTGTTCTCCAAGTTTTCATTCATGTTTAGTGGAATTATTCATCACATAGTAATTTTTGATTATTGTCCACTAGCTTGATGACCTTCATTCCTCCCTCTTCCCCTACTTTGTCGCTGATGGAATATCTAACAAGAACCCACGGGTTCTCCCTCCTTTGATGCAGGTGGGAGACTGACTCCACACAATCCCCTCCCCTGAGCAGGATCCCATCCATACCACTGACCCACAACACACACCCTAAACCAGTGTCCTTCCCTGGCTTTCTCCAAGCAGTTATGAGTTGCTGAGAGCCTGCCCTACTCTGAGCAGACATTATGGTGGAAATGATAAAGGTTTTATACTCTCGTGTGTGTGTGTGTGTGTGTGTGTGTGTGTGTGTGTGTGTGTGTGGTGTCATCATCAAAATCCATGTCCACATCATATCTTGGTCCCTCTAGGGGACAAAGGGGGTCCCTCTGTTTTCCAATGCTGTCATTAACATTGACTCTGTGAGCATGGTCAAGATAGTGACTTCCACCAGGGCTCTTAATTCTCTTGCTTTGGGTTGTTGATGCTGCTGTAGCCTCCTGTCTGGCATGCAATTTATGGTGCTTCTAACAAGCTTGCACATTGAGCTGGGTGTTCCTGTGATATCAATGAGTGCAGTTGGGACTTCTATAAGTGTTAAGATGATGTGCATGGAGATATTTGTAATTCATTGATATTTAGGGACAGGTAGAAGCAAAGGTAAGTGACACTATCTTTTGTGCTTGTTAGTATAGTTGTTTTCCAAATTTTTAAGTCAGAGAGTAAATAGGAAAGCAAAGTATCATGTGTGCAGAGAGGCTCCCAGGGGGGATGTGGTGGTGGAAACTGCTGTATAGAGAGGAATCCTGACAGGAAACCTGCACTTAACCTCCATCTGCAGCTGCGCCTGGGGCTTAAATACAGAATTGGTGAGTACTGTGCACCCCCTGGTGGTCCAGATCCACTTCTGTGAGCTTTGTCTCTGGGCTCACAGTGATTTCCCTCACTGTGTCCTTTGCACAGTAATACACAGCTGTGTCCTCAGCTCTCAGGCTGTTCATCTGCGGATACAGCATGTTCTTACCATTGTTTCTGGAGATGGTAAATCGGCCCTTCATAGAGTCTGTGGAGTATATGTAACTTCCACCACTGCTAATACCTGCATCCCACTGCAGCCCCTTCCCTGGAGCCTGGCGGACCCAGCACATGGCATAGCTACTGAAGGTGAATCCAGAGGCTGCACAGGAGTGTCTCAAGGTACTGCCAGGCTTCACCAGGTCTCCAGCAGGATCCACCAGGTGCACCTCACACTGGACACCTGCAGATACAGTATCCTGGTCAGGATAATGTCACGCATCCCCTGTTTTTCTCACTCATATCCACCACATACTCAGTGCCTCTTATCCACATAAATTACCTTTGAAAAGAGCAACAGGGAAAACCCAACCAAGCACAGAATCCATGGTGAGTTGTCTGTGTTCTGTCCTGATCACTGAATGTTTCCATAGAGATCCCGGGGCTATGGCTCCACTCACACTGAGGATCTGGGCTGGGCAGGTTTAAATCAGCAAATGGTGGGCCCTATTGGCATGTCATCTGACCATATAGAAAATTTGGTAGGTAACATCCTCAAGATGGCAGACACTCAGAGCAGGTGTGAGGGTCCTGGCAGAATCTGTATGCATGATATCTTCCAGAAAATTGTTCTTTCTCCTTATGTGATTTTGCTGAGGTCATTAATTAGCACACATTTTATTCCTTGTTTCCACATATGTACCCCAAACATGTAATGTAGGTACAAATTTATCACCATTTTACAGGTGGATACATACACACTGCAGCACAGACAGACTTTCTGAGTGTCCAAGAGCACACAGCAAGTGAGAGTGAGTCCGTGTCTTGGCCTGTGCTCCCTACCACCAGACCTGTCTGCTCCTCTGAACCACCTTCAGGTCAGAGTTGGTCATATGTAGTGAGGTTTGCAGTCTTCCTGAGTTTCAAGATTCCCAAAATGACTGAAAGGTGGAGACCACCTTTTTGTCTCAGAAACTTGGAGACACTGAGACTCAGAGAAAGAGAGAGAGAGAGAGAGAGAGAGAAAATCATAGAGCTGATGGAGAGGTTGTGGGTTTTCAACAAACACAAGGGGCATTTACACATGATGTCTCTGTACATCTCCATGGTAATGCTCAGTAAAATAAAATGGTGGAATCATCAGCAAACAATGAAACTCAGAATGCCTGAGATCAGAATGGATGCTGTTATTTAGGGAAGTTTCCTCCTCTATGAAATGGAGATCCTTCTATTTCTAATCTCACAGTTATTGCCATGATCACACAAGTTAAACTTTTCCCTTTACCTGGCACTTCACAAATTTGGGTCTTAACATTATGAGGATTGATTCCAAGAAAGGAAGATACTTCTGGTTCAACAGCTTTTCCAAACTGTTTACCGTGTTTGTGTCAGGAAGAAGTTTGCAGAGCATGGAGCTGAAAACCCTTGCGAGGAGATCATTCTTCTACCAAGCACTTGTCCTGGACCATGAGCTCCATGGTTCCTGAGTTTCCCTGGTGGTTGTGAGCGCCCCCTGATGCTCCCAGTGACTTGTTGGTGTCACAGACCTCTGCAGAGTTTCAGGGACTCCTTTCCCCCCTTCCCCATTTATCCAACATGCAATTAGAGACCCTCCCATCATGAGCACTACAGACCCTCCATTCCAGAGGATGTCTCCTTCTACCTGTAGCCCATCTTTCACCCCTCAGCAGGCTCCTAGTCTGTAAATACTCAGCTATAAGTTTCTATATTCAGAGGTGAGCAGGAATCCTGCAACAAGACTTCCTTATCAGTCTCTGTCAGAGGATGTTTTTTAATAGCAGACAGAAGAAATTGAAAGATTTCTGGACTCACAAGTTCCACTGACAAGAAACAGACTGATGAAAGTGCTCACCTTCAAAGGTGTTCCAGCTTCCAACAAAAAGGATGGGTTGATCTCAGAACAAAAAGGCCAGAAGCTGAAGCCTGAGAAAAATATTCTCAGGCTCTAAAACCTAATGGGGTTTGTCAAGATGGGTATACAAATACTTTAGTGTTGGTGACAGCTTCTTAAATTACACTTTATTATTTTTGAACAGGAAGGTGAGTCCCTGCCATCACTTGCTTACCCTACAATTGTATTTTATTGAAAGAAATGCTGTTTTGTTTTTTTTAATATTTTTATTATGAATATGCAGTCCATATATACAATGGAATGCTACTCAGCCATCAGAAAGGATGAATACCCAACATTTGCATCAACATGGACTGCACTGGCGGAAACTACACTAAGTGAACTAAGCCAAACAGAGAAAGACAATTTTCAAATGGTTTCCCTTCTTTGTGGAACATAAGGGAATAGCATGGAGGACACAGGGAGAAGGAAGGGAAAATGAAGGGGGGCGGGAATTAGAGGGAGAAGAAATGTTTTGCGCTCTCAGAGGTGTATTGATGAAGAGCTTTTTACCGCCGGATGGAAGTAACCCACTGTCTCACTATACCTGACCTATAAGTTTAGATTTGAGCTTTAGAGGTGATGATACTTAGGTGATGATCTTGATATTACCACTGTGTGGGTGAGCCTGGGGCCGGAGCTCAGGACAAACAAGGGCAGTCACGTCCTGTCCATCTTGGGCCTGCAAATAGGAGCCCTGAAAACTGGGCTGTGAGATGCAAGAGCAGAACCCATGGTCATTTGAAAGGCTGAGGGTGATGAGACCCAAGGGGCGTGCAACTTGAGGTCCCTCACCTGAAGTATTACAAGAAGTTTCCTTCTATTTGTGTCCTATAGCCCCTGAGGTCTTTGCCTTCACAGGTTATAGTGTCACAGGTTCTGTTGTATGGGAAATGTAGCCTCTCTCAGTAAAGTGAGGGTCAACTCCTTCTCCTGGTAGGGCTTGACCTAGTGACCATGTCTCTGGTATAAATCTCTGCTCCATCTTCTGAGAGTGAAGGGAAAGGTCCCCTTTCCATGCAGCTAAAATCTGAATTTGTGCCCACTGTTGTTCCCAATTATGAAATTGCTATTGGTCTGAGAATTCTCTTCAGAAGCAGGTCCTGGAATTCCTGGGTGGTGCCAGGTGGTGAAGAGGAAGGGAAGAGCACATGGTACACAGGCATCCTCAAGCTTGGGCTTGTTCCCTGCAGAGGAATGGGAGGTTCAAGGGAATGCCAGCTGGCACTTGGCCATGCTTCCTGAGTGCCCGGCAGCATTCTGTGTGAACCAGCCGGCTCCAGGAGATCAGGACTATCACACGCAGGCAGGACATGGGAGGCATGTGTCTGGACAGGTTGCCCAAGAGCTGTGGACACAGATGAGCTAGGAAGGACAGCTGTGGTTTTAAGATCAATCCAAAGTCACCACAGGGAGACCGATGAACATTTCATTTAATGTTTTAAAATATTTGATTTATGTATTTGATAGTGAGAGACAGAGATATGGAGAGAGATAGCAAGAGAGGGCACGAACGGGGAGGAAATGGAAAAGCAGGCTCCCCAGTGAGAATGGAGCCAAATTCGAGGCTTGATCCCAGGATCCTGGGTACATGACCTGATCCGAGGCAGATGATTAACCAACTTAGCCACCCAGGTGCCCCAACTCCATGACTGTTTTAGTTAATCAATGTCCACTACTAGTTAGGAATAAAATTGGTGAATGGAAAAAATAGAGTTTCATTGTCCAAGATCCCAGTGTTTATGACATTTGGAGGCATAATTTCTGTTTCTACCTGAATTGCAGCAAAATATTAGTGGTGACTGCAAATTAAAAAAATATATATATATACAATCATACGATCTTAGATTTTCTGTCAATTGTTAAAAATGCCTGTTTTTAATTATCTTATTTTAGAAAAAGCACACTGTGTGCTATGTGGCATCTTAAAATATTGGAAGGGTAAAACACAGTAGTTTTTATTTTTTTATTTTTATTTTTTTTAATGAGAGATAGAGAGCATGAGAGGGAAGAGGGTCAGAGGGAGAAGCAGACTCCCTGCTCAGCAAGGAGCCCAATGTGGGACTCAATCCTGGGACTCCAGGATCATGATCTGAGCCGAAGGCAGTCGCCTAACCAACTGAGCCACCCAGGTGCCCCCCAAAACAGTAGTTTTTACCATGTCAACTGCATGATTTCACCCTGAACCATTCCCCAGTGGAGCCTCATTTATTCCAGGACACCTGACATGTGGATCAGCACTTCTGTGCTAGAGCCTCAGGATTGGACTTTAATGCTGTCCCTCATGGGAAATTGCACATTTGTGGGAGTTTCCTGGCTTTAATATTTAATTGTGTAGAGTTGCGAGAACGGTAACAACTTAATGTCTACAATTGTTCTTTTTTTTTTAAACTTTTTTTTTAAGATTTTATTTATTTGAGAGAGAGAGAATGAGAGATAGAGAGCACGAGAGGGAAGAGGGTCAGAGAGAGAAGCAGACTCCCCGCTGAGCAGGGAGCCCGATGCGGGACTTGATCCCGGGACTCCAGGATCATGACCTGAGCCGAAGGCAGTCGCTTAACCAACTGAACCACCCAGGGGCCCCTACAATTGTTCTTTTTGATTAATTATTTATTGAAATATAATTGACACAAATGGTTACATTAGTTTAGGTGTACAACATAGTGATTCCACAAGTTTATACATTATGCTGTGTTCACCACAAGTCTAGCTACCTTCTGCCACCACACAATGCTATTACAACACCATTGATCATATTCCCTACGCATCACTGGTTACTCTTAACATGAATCCACTAGAACTTGTTAGTATATTAATGCTCTACATATACTTTCATATATGGGGTTGGCCCCAATTAGGAAATACAAAAAAAGAATATTTATCTAACATACAAATGGCTAACAGACACATGAAAAAACGTTCATCATCATTAGCCATCAGGGAAATTCAAATCAAAACCACATTGAGATAACACCTTACACCAGTTAGAATGGCAAAAATTGAAAGGGCAAGAAACAACAAATTTTGGAAAGCTTATGCAGAAAGGGGAACCCTCTTACACTGTTGGTGGGAATGCAAGTTGGTGCAGCCACTTTGGAAAACAGTGTGGAGGTTCCTCAAAAAATTAAAAATAGAGCTACCCTAGGGCCCAGCAATTGCACTCTTGGGTATTTACCCCAAAGACACAGATGTAGTGAAATCAAGGGCCATATGCACCCCAGTGTTCAAAGCAGCAAGTCTGCAATAGCCAAACTGTGGAAAGAGCTGAGATGCCCTTCAACAGATGAATGGATAAAGAAGATGTGGTCCATATATACAATGAAATATTACTCAGTCATCAGAAAGGATGAATACCGAACTTTTACATCCACATGGATGGAACTGGAGGAGATTATGCTAAGTGAAATAAGTCAAGCAGAGAAAGTCAATTATCATATGGTTTCACTTATGTGTGGAACATAAGTAATAGTATGGAGGACATTAGGAGAAGGAAGGGAAAAATGAAGGGGGGGAATCGGAGGGAGAGATGAACCATGAGAGACTATGGACTCTGAGAAACAAACTGAGGGTTTTAGAGGGGGGATGGTGGGGGAATGGCTTAGCCCAGTGATGGGTATTAAAGAGGGCACATATTGCATGGAGCACTGGGTGTTATACGCAAACAATGAATTATGGATCCCTACATCAAAAACTAACGATGTATTGTATGGTGACTAACATAACATAATAAAATATTTTTTAAAAAAGCTTAAAAATTAAATAAATAAAATAACCAATATTCTACATATTTATTCAAATGAATTATGATTCTCTGGCAAGGAAAAGAAAAAGTCAGGGTACTGACCTCCAGTAACTCACATCCTCTTGGAAGAGGTTACTATAGAGCAGTGAAGATGGTGGATGAATAGAAAGCAGTGTCTAATAAGATTGCTAAGAAAACATCACCAAGGAGACTTTCCCAATTTCATCAGCAATCACATAATTAGAGTAGGAAGCAGATTGGATATAAGTCCAAAGAATATCTGTTTTTGTCCTTCAAAAACAATAGGCTTTCTTTTTGTTGTGCAAAACTTTAAGGACACCAGCTGTCTCCTTCATACATCTTCCTGATTGTCTTCTTCTAGGTGGAAATGAACATCTACAATTTGTGCTGTTTTTTTTTCTCCTCATCACTTTCTTTCATTAATTTCATTAATCTGTCCTCCACCATCAGTCTTCTTTTTCCATTGTCCTATCAATATGTCCTATGGTACCTAGCTATGTGTCCCCCCCGCCAACACAATATGTAAAACATTCCTTCTAGCATCTTAACCTCAGAAGCAATGAATGAAGATAATTGGTCCTGCTAGCTGTTTTCGTTTTTTATTATGTTCAGTTAGTCAGCATATAGTACGTCATTAGTTTTTGATGTAGTGTTCAATGATTCATGAGTTGCCTATAACACCCAGTGCTCATCATATCACATGCCCTCCTCAATATCCATCACCCGGTTACCCCATGGAACATGGATGGAACTGGAAGCTCTCAGGCTAAATGATATAAGTCAATCAGAGAAAGACGGTTATCATATTGTTTCACTCATGCATGCAACATATGGAATTGCATGGAGGAACATAGAGGAGGGGAGGGAAAACTGAATGGGAAGAAACCAGAGAGGAGACAAATCAGGAGAGACTCTGGACTCCAGGAAACAAATTGAGGGGTACAGAAGAGAGGGGGTGTTGGGGGATAAGGGTATCTGGGTGATGGGTATTAAAGAGGCACATGATGTGATATAATAAATACATAAATATAATAAATGAGAAATCAAAAATCCATAATTAAAAATAGTCTATCTCTGGAGAGGAGGTAAGCTGGTGGCAGATTAGGAGCCTAAGCTTGTCTCCACCCTGGAACAAACCTGGGTAGTTATCTAAATCATTCTGCACACCTGAGAAATCGATCAGAGCTCAGAGAGAACAAAACCTGCAAGTCTACAAGTAGAGAAGCAACCAACCTTTGGAAGGTAGGAGGTACAGAGGGTTGACTTGGGGGAGATATAGCTGTGGATGCAGCGTGGGAAGGTTGACCATTTATGGAGGCTACTGCCAAATAGTGGAGGTCAAAATCTGGAATTTGTGAAGTTGGCTACCATGGGGGTCATACCTAGTTTAAAGGTACTCAGGTGGTGAACAGGGCAGCATGCCAAGAGTGACAGTGTATTCTGAGGATCCCTGGGTTACAAGAAAAACTGGTGCTGACAACGTGCTGCACTGTTTTCAGGGATATGTGTGGGGAAGCCAACTAAGAACAGTGAGTCTCTGGGCTGGCTTTCTGGTCTGTGTCACCATAAACTGTGAACTGCTATGGGGTCCTGTGACCCCTTTCCAGGGACTGGCCAGAAAATGGCAAAAATGTGGTGAAACCCTCTGTGGGAGGAACGGTGTGTGTCCACTCTGTGGGATTGATTCAATTTGGAGTTTTGAGGGTTCCTGGGTGGCTCAGTTGGTTAAGCAGCTGCCTTCAGGTCAGGTCATGTTCTCAGAGTCCTGGGGTCTTGCCCCACACTGGGCTCCCTGCTCAGCAGAGAGTTTGATTCTTCCTCTTTCCACCCCCCACTTGTTCTCTCTCTCTCCCTCTTCCTCGCACTCATAAAAATAAATAAATAAATCTTTAAAAAATAAATACAATAATTGGGCGTTTCGAAATAATCACCGCCTGAGACAAAAACGCTCTGACATAGGCAGGGTGACTATTAGGCTCTGTGGAAATTGAGGAGACAAGAGTGATTGCTCTTTTGTGAGGGTTCCCTTAAGAGTTTGGGGCATGAACTTCCAGGTCCAGGGCTAGAGAGTAAGGTGCTGCTTTATTCCTCCCACCCCTTGTTCCTGAAATCCTTTGGGAGCAAAATAGGGCCACCTAGTGGAGGGGCAGCTGCTCACACCAAGCCCTGTCTATACTGCAGATGCATTCCCAAGTGGAGGCCATAAAAACGAGGATGGACAAAGCAGTGGATCAAATCAGTGGTATAGAAGATAAAATTATGGAAACGAATGAAGCAGAAAGAAGAAAGAAATAAAGGTGATGGACCATGAAGGTAGACTTCGGGAAATCAGTGACTTATTAAAACATAATAACATTCTCATTATGGGGTCCCACAACTTGAAGAGAGAGCAAAAGGAGCAGAATGTTTATTTGAACAAATTATACTAGAAAACTTCCCTAATCTGGGGTAGGACTCAGACATCAAAATCCACCAAGCACTTAGAACTCAAATTAATTTCAGTGAAAGCCAGCCATCACCAAGGCATATCATAGTCAATTCACAGAACACACAGACAGGGAAAGAATTCTGAGTTCAACAAGGGAAAAAAAAGGCCTTAACCTACAAGGGAAGACAGAAGAGGATCACAGCAGATCTGTCCACCAACACTTGGCAGGCCAGATGGGAGCAGCAGGAAATATTCAACTTGCTGAATGGGAAAAATATACAGCCAAGAACCTTTTATCCAACAAGGCTGTCAGTCAGAATCCAAGGCGAGATGAAGAGATTCTCACACAGATGAAAACAAAGGGAGTCTGTGCCCACTAAACCAGCCCTGAAAGAAATAGTAAATGGAACTCTTTGAGTGGGGAAAAAGAGCAAATAAGCAAAGACTAGAAAGGACCAGATAACATCAGCAGAAATATAAACTCCACAGGGAACACAATGACACTATATTCATGTGTTTCCTTTTTTAAATTTTTTTAAAGTTTTTTTTTTATTTATTCACTTGACACAGAGAGGGAGAACAAGCAGGAGGGGTAGCAGACAGAAGGAGAGGGAGAATCAAGCTTCCCGGCAGAGCAGGGAGCCTGACGTGGGGCTTGATCCCAGGACCCTGGGATCATGTCCTGAGCTGAAGGCAGTCACTTAACGACTGAGTCACCCAGGTGCCCCTATTCATGTCTTTCAATAATCATTCTGTAACACCCAAGAAACAAAAATCCACTCAAGAAATAGGCGGAAGACATGAACAGACGTTTCTCCAAAGAAGACATCAAAATGGCCAACAGACACATGAAATATATCTCATCATCCCTCAAACTCACAGCAGTATAAATCAAAAGCACAATGAGATACCCCCTCACACCAGTCAGAATGGCTAAGATGAACAACTCAGGAAACAACAGATGTTGGTGAGGATGTGGAGAAAGGGGAGCCCTCTTACTCTGTTGGTGGGATTGCAAACAGGTGAAGCCCCTCTGAAGCAATGTGCAGTTTACCCAAAAAGTTAACAATAGAGCTGTCCTACACCCAGGAATTGCTGTACTAGGTATTTACCACAAAGGATGTAAACAGTGCTTCGAAGGGGCACATGCACTCCAGTGTTTATAGCAGCAATGCCCACAATACCCAAAATACAGAAAGAGCACAGATGTCCATTGACAGATGAATGCATAAAGAAGATATGGAATGTATATACAATGGGATTGTAATCAGTCATCAAAAATAATTAAATCTTGCCTTTTGCAACAAGGTGGATGGAACTAGAGGTATTATGCTAAGCAAAATAAGTCAGTCAGAGAAAGACAAATACCATATGACTTCACTCATATCTGGAATTTGGGAAACAAAACAGATGTGAACATAGTGGAGGGGATGGATAAATAAAATAAGATGAATATTGAAAGGGAGATAAACCATAAGAGATGCTGAACCCTAGGAAACACACTGCAGGTTGCTGGAGGGCAGCAGTGGGGAAGGTGTAACTGTGTGATGGGTATTAAGGTTGGCACGTGATGTAATGAGCACTGAGTGTTACAAGGAACTGATGAATCACTAAATTCTACCTTTGAAACTCATAAAAAAAAAATCAGTCTGAATGTGAATAGATTAATGCTCCAAACAATAGTCATAGGGTATGGGGATGGATAAAAAACCAAGATCCATCCAAATTCTGCCTACAACAGACTCATTTTAGACCTAAAGTCACTTGAAGACAGAAAGTGAGGAGAACAATTGATCATGCTAAAGGATGTCAAAAGACAGTTGGAGTAGGCATACTTAAATCCTATAAATTAGATTTTGAACCAAAGACTGTAAGAAGAGATGAAGAAGGATATTATATCATAACTAAAGTGCCTATCAATCAAAAACACTTAACAATTGTAAATATTTTTCCCCTAATTTGGAAGCATGTAACTATATAAATGAATTAAAAATAAATATAAAGAAACTCATACTACAATAATAGTAGGGGACTTTAACACCCCACTCACAGCAATGGCAAGATCATTTAAGCAGAAAATCAACAGGAAACAATGTCTTTTGAATGACACACTGGACCAGATGGAGTGAACAGATTTATGCAGAACATTTCATTTAAAGCAGCAGAAAACACATTATGTCTGAATGCACATGGAACATTCTCCAAAATAGATTACACACTGGGTCACAAATTAGTCCTCAACAAGTACAAAATGATTATGCTCATATCATGCCTATTTTCAAACCACAGTGCTATGACTCTTGAAGTCAACCACAAGAAAAAAATTGTAAAGACCACAAATACATGAAGTTAAAGAACATCTTACTACAGAATGAATGGGTTAACCAGGAAATTATGGAAGAAATAAAAAGGAGGTTATCTACACCCAAAGCATACAAAACTACATGGAAAACTTTAAAAATCTAAGGATTTCTTATACTTCCCACTAAGGCACCATATACGATAAAAAAGTCTGGAAACTGAACTCTCAGAGTTTATTAACAATTCAATTACCCAGAAGAGCTAATTAGCAAATCCCTGAATATTATCAGCGTTAAGCAATGGAGTTTAGGCAACAGAACACAATTTCAGGTTGCAGTTCTTCTCAGGTTCAATATTTGGATTTCTCAGATCATTCCCCATGATCCTGAAGGATGAGCACAGCACGGGTTTTCTATCTCCTGATCTAGCAGTTTCCATCCACGAGTGGATCCTGTGCATCAGGAACACTGGCAGCCAGCCACATCATCCAAAATGAACCTACACTCTCTGCACTGAGACACTGAGTAGTGCTAGTGATATTTCTGCAGTTCTTGTCCTCGGGGATTCTCCCTGACTTCCTGTTAGAAGTCCCCATGTCATTGTCGAGAGGCGCTTTCCTCTCTGTGTCACTTGTTGAGTGAGATTATCTAAATTGTCTCAGGTGGCAACCCCCACTTACTGGAAAATAAAATCATAATTGTGTACTAATCAGTGGGCTTTCGACGTGAAACAATTGGGTCCATAGGACCACTGGACCAGAGAAGGGAGGGAAATAAGGTTAGGATATTATGCAATAAAACAATGGATTTCAAGTTGGAACTCCAACATATAAAGCACAAAGAATTCATCACACTGCCTTTGCAACAAGGAAATGTGGGGGATATTGAAAAAAGAAGACATAGTTCTTGGGCCCCTCAGAAAGCTGAGTTCACAGAGGAAACCATCCACCGAAACTACAGAGAGGCACGTGCATCACAGACACAGCTGAGGTCTACATGCCTTGCACAGAAGCCATGAAATTCCTTATGAGTATGTGTATTTCCAGGTGGGAGCACCACGTGGATCCCTGGGCTAAGTGAGAACTATTTCCCTCCACAATGGGGGTGAGCATCATCCTGAATTGAGAGCCTGAATAGAACAAAGTTCAGAGGAAGATAGAATTCACCTATTTTTATTCTGCCTCGTTGCCTCAGCTTGTCATCTCATGTTATCTTCTCCTACATATGGACTGAGCAATGCATCAGGGGCTCCCCTGAGTCTCAGTTCAACAGACTCAGAATGATTTACAGCTACTAACAGCAGTTTTCATTTTTTTCTAGTGACAGAAATTAAGACCTTAGCTGTCATGCATATTTCCTCCTTATATGTGTGTTTGCTTTCTTGCCTCTACTAATTTCTTTGCCATGTATCAGAAGATGTTTTGACTTTATATAATTACATTTAAATATTCTTTTTTAAAAAATATTCTTTTTTTAAAGATTCTATTTATTTATTTGAGATACAAGGGGAAATGAAGATCTTGTATTTACTTTCTTTGCAAACTGAGTGTGATTTAAGGAGATGCATATGAATGCCCAAGTTTACAAGTGCTTGACTTGTGAAGGTTAACTCCATGTCAACCTGACTGGCCAATGGGGGCACAGCTTAACCTATTTTCTGTGGATGTCTGTGATGTTGATTGCAGGAGAGATTTCTATTTGCATCAGTGGTCTCTGTGTAAGGGGGCATCTTACAATCCATTAAGGTTCTGAACAGAATAGAATAAATGCAGAGGGAAGAGGAATTCCCTCATTCTTCCTTCCTGCATGCTTGATCTGGAACATTCAAGTCCTCCTGCCCTTGGAGACAAGTAGGCATTCATGTCTGAAGGTTCCCAGATGAGAGAATAGTTGAGAATTGGACGAGAATTACTCCAGTGGCCTTCCTGGGACCCCAGCATGTGATAGTAGTTGTGGGACTTCTCGGACTATTCGGGCATGTAAGCCAATGGGCTATGGATTCTGTTCCTCACTCTAACTATGATTAATACAATGAGATTCTAGTATGTCCTGTGGTTTATGGTAACTGAAAAAAAAATATGTCACACATATAAGGTCTGAGAAGCAAAGTGCTATGAGTGAAGTGTCATGTTGTGTGTTTTGGGAAAGAGCTGGGTGAGGATAATGAGGAGCTATAAGATCCTGAAGAAAGCATGCGACCCAAAAAGGAAGAGTCCCTTGGTCCTTGGGCTCACATGGGGGAAGCCTGTTTCTTTTCATCTTGCAGACAATTCCTAGAGCCTTGTAGAAGTAGGAGTGCAGAGGAGAATTTCAGATCAGTATAATCATTTGTGAATCACAGGGATATAAAGAATTGACTAAGGAATAGTCTAATAAAATGAGTGCATTTGAAGTGAAAAATGAAAAACTGATTTTTGTATAGTATGTTGGTGTTATTCAGGTCAGTTATGGATAATCCAAAATACTAATATTTGGTCCATCATTAAATGTTATTTTTAGGAATTATTCATGGGGTTATTCTTTAAATCCTTAATAAATAGGCTATATATTCGGGCGGCAGAGCAAGATGGCGGAGGAGTAGGAGACCTAGATTTCGTCTGGTCTCAGGAATTCAGCTGAATAGGGATCAAACCATTCTGAACACCTACGAACTCAACAGGAGATCAAAGAGGAGAGTAGCAACAACTATCTGAACAGAGAAGCGACCACTTACTGGAAGGTAGGACGTGCGGAGAAGTGAATCCGAGGCGACATTCGGGAGGATAGACGGCGGGGGAGGGGCCTCCGTCGGCCGCTTCTGGCAAGTGATAGAGTCGCGGGGCACAAAATCGGACCTTTTAGAAGTCAGCTCCGCTGAGGGACGTCGCTGCAGTGGCTAAGCAGGGGGTGGAATCCTCCCAGGACAGTGTGGTCTCAGGACCCTTGGGGTCACAGAAACACCGGGGGAGCCTGAGTGCGGCAGAGCTCCCAGGTATCGGAGCGGGGAAGCTGGCTGCAGAGATGGAGCTGAGGCGTGGGCTCTCAGCTTGGGGTTGCCATAAACTGTGATCCGCGGCCCAGTCGGGCCACTGCTCCTGCAGCAGGGACCCAACAAGCGGCAGATCCGGGGAGACTCCCCTTCCTTCCTGGGGAGGAGCGGCGCGGGAGCGCACCGCAGGGATCTGCTGGGTTTGGAGACTCCACACGGGGTCGGGTGCCAGAGATAGACACGCTCGGTCACAGGCCAGGTGAGCACGGAGTGTGGCCGGAGAACGGGGACAAGGGAGTGACTGCTTTTCTCTGGGGGTGCACTAAGGAGCGGGGCCCCGAGTTCTCAGCTCCTCCAGGTGGAGATTGGGAGGCCACCATTTTCACCCTGGTCCTCCAAGGCTGTACCGAGAGCTTGCAGGGAACAAAAAAGCTCCTGAGATCAAACCCGAGCAGCTTGCTTAGCCCGGACCGACAAGGGCGGGGCAATTCAGCCTCCGGCAAAGACATTTGGAAACCACAACAACAGGCCCCTCCCCCAGAAGATCAGCACGAACAGCCAGCAAGCCAAGACCAAGTTGACCGATCAAGGAGAACGGAAGAACTCCAGCGCTAGGGGAATACTGCACATAGAATTCATGGCTTTTTTTTACCACGATTCATTAGTTCATCAAAGTTAATTTTTGTTAACTGTTTTTTTTT